>NW_012130068.1:5998094-6007886 GCF_000143395.1 Atta cephalotes | reverse complement strand
ATATATATATATATATATATATATATATATATATATATATATCTACTAAAAATACTAATTTCATTCTATAATTGTGAAAAAATTGAAAAAATTTAATTTGAAATGAATTTCAAATTAAAATATAATTCAAATTAAAATAATACAAGTCAAGTAGGATATTTATTGTTAAAATTTTATAATGATGATAATTATAATAAATAATAAAACAATATTTCATTGCTTATTACAATCATATAAATTTTATAAACATCCTCTTGCTTATAGTTCATTATTATTTTATTTGATTTTTAATCTAATTTAGCCTTAATATCATTGTTTTTTTTGGTAAATTTATCATTTGTAAGATGATTTCAGATATCTCGTATTTAAAATATGTTTTTTAAGTTATAAAAGATTTATACTTATATTTTTTATTCTCATAATAAATTAGTCTTGATTTAGTGTCATCACGTAGTAGCAATAATTAAAACAAGAAATGCGACTGGCGTGATACTCGATAGTGAAAGCGACATAATGCCACGGAGAATCTTGATCGTTGTTCTATCGAGATAAATCGAAAAATATACTATTTACTTGTACATATATGAACTATAGTTTTGTTTATGATCAATAAACATTAAAACTAAATCGCTTTTTTCATATACGGATCTTCTAACGTCTTAATAATTTTTGCTTTCTATTAAGTGTGACAAATATTAATTTTCGGCTAATAGTGATGGTGTCTAAAAAATTTATTTATTTTAATTTGATTATTATAACAGCGTTAGAAATCGGTAATGATTCGTGCTCTATATCGTGTCACAATTATGGAATTGACTTCGAGATATCGAAACAGTTTTGATATAAACGCGTTTTGATATAAAGTCTAAATACATAAACAGTCATTCAGAAGGCCACGAATGAATTTGATTCGTAGGTACATAATTGATTGTACAGCACGCCAGCATTTTAATTCAGATCATCGCTTGATTATCTCATATTCACGAGATCTCCTTTTATTTCCTAACGAAGCCTTTTTTTCTAATAAATTTATTTTGAATGAGAGCACGCGCCTTTTGCAATCAGATTTTTTTATTCAAAACGCTTCTAATCGGATTCTAATGGAATCTAATCGATCCGAGAAATCGCTGTCGCGCCTTAAGATTTTCCATCTCTTCGTTACAAGGCGATTGAATTCGCGATACTTCAATGACCGATTGAAGAGAGGAACGATATAATAATGTATGAATAATATTATACAATAAATATTAATTGACGCCATTAAATGATTGATCGCTGTTCTTTGGATGATTATATCCTTATCCGACAATGCACAACAGGGCTTTGTAACGTAGAGCATGCACGCCCAATGAATATAATATATTCCTTATCAATAATTTATATATGAAGTGGTGACATTTTCTTTTTATGTTAATTTTAACGTAATTTTATGAAATTTGTATAAGTATTTTAAAATTTGTGAAAAATAATGATAATTGCAAAAGATTAAATATCTAATAAGATGAACATCTAGATATTAAAATTACAAATTGAAATGGTTATCATAAATATTAACTTTAAAAAATATCTCTATTCAAAAGCTAAATAAAAAAACGTCATAATCACGCGTCCTAGACGCGTCGTTCCCATCAATTGCATGCACAAGACTGTTAAACTGTTAAAAGAAAAAAAAACAATTGTATACCATTATCGTACAATTTAATAACCATTATCGTACTATTATTGTTGATGCATCAATCGATATTGATATTGGTAAGTACTATCACCTACAAAAAGTCGAGATTATGATACCTAATGATGTATAACAATATATTAAACCTTCAGGTATGGATCATCAAATTCATTACAATACTATCGTAAACTATAAATGTCTGTTAGATGTCCACGTTCTGCGTAATTCCGACCAAGTGTAATACCACATATAGAGATTTTAGGGAATTGAAATTTGGGATCTCAATCACCTTTATTAATAATCTTGACCTTCTGCATATCTTCGAGTGCCATATCGGCATCGCCCCATCCCCATATAGCTCCCTCATGCGAATGATGCTCATCACGATCATCCGTTTGCGCATATATTGAGCCGTCGCCTGTTCGGGCCGCGCGTTTCTTTATCATACTGTGTTCTACAATCTTCAAATCATACGCCCAGCCGATCCAGGCGAAGAAATCAATGAAAGCGGTAGTAAAGTTTGCGCGATAGTTGCCCAATTCGGCAGCCTTATAATCCCATGGAAATATGTGATGGTAATTGTGCCATCCTTCGCCGTAAGCGACAATGCCAACGCTGAGGCTGTCAGTGGGGCTAATAGAACTGCGAAAAAGATAACGAATTTTCTTTATCGATTTCCATTCACATAGCTTTATGATTCGTACAATGAGATAAATGACAAAGGCGGATCTTGATTTGTCTCTCTTTCTAATGCTAAACTTCTAATCCATTACACTTTATATAGCTCAAGTCAACTGAAAACACAATACGCTATTTCACATTTCTTATCATCTTTACGTTGCATGTTTTGTTTTGCTATATACTATTATGTTTAATATGTATGTAGTATTGTAGTATTGTATATTAAAATAATGCTTATCAGTTGCAAGATTTTCTAAACGTGTTATCGACAATTGTCGTTAACTAGTGACAGCCTATAAGAGCTGCTCTTTCTTTCAGGATTATGCTGCCATTGGCTGTCGCTAATTAACGACAATCATCGATAAGACGAAGATAAGAAGAAGTTTAAAGAATCCCGCTACTGATGTTTCGTTATATCAACTATTAGCTATAATTTCACTTTTGCGTGCCTTGGTTTGCTATTTCTCTATCTAATTTCCTTGTGCTTCATAGTACATGTAATGCTTTTTGTATAATGGTTTTTTAAATTTAATTGTAATTATTACACACAATAAAATAAATAAATCTTTGATGATACTAACTTGTCATATGGTTTCATGCCCCATATGTGAGCCGCGGAATTCACTAGCCAAGTTAAATTCAGTGAGAGTGTGTATCTGAACAGGGTAGAATACCACGCGTATATAGGTTTTTCATTCCAAAAATGACACGGTATCCAGGTGGGAAGTAGGAAGCAAAAAATAGGCAGTAGGATGATGTAAAATCTGTAATATAAACAGATTTATTTTGATTTTTTTTGACGATTTAATAAAGTTTATTATTTTCCAGACACAAAATTAAGACGTCTTTTGGCGTTTAAAAGACACCTTAAAAACATCTTATGTCTCAATTTTGGACTTTATATTATCTGGGTTTCTTTAAGAAAAAAATAGAGTAATTTTATTTGTGAAATCTCACCAATTGATTTTATAAAAATGATATCTTTGTCATACCTGCGTTGCCAGACAACGACGGCATCCTTCTCGAGGTCGCTCATATCGACTGTGGCCCCCTTATTAATAACATCAGGATGTTTTTGAACTAAAAGCCAACCTATGTGCGAAAAGAAAAAGCCTCTCTTCGCATTGTGCGGATCCGCGTCCGTGTCCGTAAATTTATGATGAACTCGGTGATCTCTCACCCACTCGTAAATGTGATTCTGCATGCAAAACGCACATTAAATGATAATTACAAAAACATTCAAGAAATTCCTCTACAAAGAAATTTATTTCTTATAAACAATAAATCTTTTATATTTTTCAAGTAACTCTTTAAAAATATAAAGATTTATGAGAAATAAATTTCTCTGTAGAGAGGAATTTCTTGAATGTTTTTATTATATGTATATTTGCAATATATTATTTTAAATTATACTCTCTAAAACTTTTACAGTAAATTGTCATTCTAAAATTAAATCTCTGCACTCTTAAAGATTGAAAATTAAGTCACTCTATTTTTCAAGATTCAGTTTTCATTTCTTTTAATGAGATTTTATTTCGAAGAATTTAAAGAGTACATACAAGATAATAACTATGAATTATAATTTTATAATTTTAATTTATAATAATTTTAATTTATAATAATTGTTTTATGAATAGGGATCACGGGAGACTTACTTGAAAAGCCGTGGTTTGCATAAGCATAAGAATGACTCTCATCGGCCATTTTGCTTTGTAAGCCCGATGAGCCCACAGTCTGTGAGCACCTGCTGTAACACCGATAGCTGCGAAAGATCCAATTATTATAGCTGAAAGAATAAATAAAATCAATTTGCTGATAATTAAATCATTAAAATTATGAGATCTTTCGTAAATGAAATATTTGCAATTAATATTATTATTTTATAGAAATCTACTAGACTCTTTATATTATTTCTTCTCAAATTAATCAATGGCAATTCATAAAACAATGCTTAAATCTTAAATCTTAAGTCTTAAAAGATATATAAATAAAACGTACACCAAAGTGTTGTGTAAAATTTGGCAGCCGTTATTAAAATATACAATCCGTAAAGTGCACCGAGATGAAGATAGAGAAAAGCTATTATGTTTCTCCAGACAATCTTCCACTGATATTTAGGCTTCAAGTTTTGTGCCTTTTGGATTAATAATTTTTGCGTTACTGCTTTCTCTGCCGCTTCTTTTTGCGATACATCTTGCTGAGAAGCTTCGAGGAATAAAGTCGCTGCATTGCCGAACAAATTTGGCGCCATGTTGAAATATCTATAACAAATATTTAATTGCTCTTAAATTTCTCAAATTAAAAAAAGCTAATGCTATATATTTGATATTTTAAAATGTTTACAACATATGTTGAAAGAGAGAGAGACAGAGAGAGAGAGAAGGAAAATTAGTACATTGCGTCAATCTGCTTCGGATTTTCTTCAATAACACAAGTAACTTTACAAGTATAACATTTAAAAATATTCTCCAAAAACTAATTAAAATTCTTCGAATTTCAAATAAATATTTTATTAGAAAAAATAAAAGTTTAAATTTTAAGAGATTCAAGTTTTATTTATTATTTATTTATGTATAATTCTCTATAAATAATTAACACATAAACTTTATGTGTTAATATATGGTTTTTGCATTTTACAATATAAAGGGTCTTTCAATAAGGACGCTCGATTTTTAAATGTAAATAAAATAAGTTATGTGTGTGAAATCCACTCAATTTTTTTTTATTTGAAAGAATATTTTATGGCATTAAGTATGGAATATAACGTCGCTCAAATGTCCGCCGCGGTTTCGCTTGGCGACACGTATTCGGGCGGTCCAATTTTCGATGACTTTCTCGCATAAATCTGGCTGAATTTGCTGGATGGCATTTGTTATATTGACTTTGAGAGCATCAATTGTTTGCGGTTTATTCGTATAGATCTACGATTTAAGATAGCCCCAATGGAAGAAGTCTAAAGGCGTTAAATCACACGATCTCGGTGGCCAGTTCACGTCGCCGCCGCGCGAGATAACTAATCCTCAAATCGCTCGTGCAGAATCCCATCGTGCATGCGGTGTGTGGCACGTAGCGCCATTCTACTGGAACCACATGTTATCGGTATTCATATCATCCATTTTGGACTACAAGAAGTTGCTTATCGATCTGTGCTCGCCGTTGACGGTTATGGTAATGCTTCGTTTTGAAAGAAGTACGAACCGATGATTCCACCAGATCAAAATCCGCATCAAACAGTGACTTTCTCGAGATGCATTTGGAGTTGGTGTATCTCGCATGGTTGGTATCGTCCCAAATTCGACAATTTTGCTTGTTCACATATCCATTCATCCAAAAATGGGCCTCATCGCTAAAAATGATTTGTTTGGCGAAATTTGGGTTAACTTCCAACTGCTCCAGAATCCAATCAGCGAACACACGGCGTTGTCTATGGTCGTTTATCTTAAGTTCCTGGGTCAGTTGAATTTTATAGGGGTACAGACCCAAGTCCCGACGCAAAATTCGCCAAGTTGAAGTCACAGAAAGGCCAAGTGAATGACGAGAAATTGATCGCCTCGGGTTTTCCCGTACACTCTCACGCACAGCAGCGATTTCAGCAGACCTTGCGTTTCGGCGACATACTGGTGTTGACTGATTATTTATCGAACCGGTTGACTCGAATTTGGCCACCAAACGTCGAATAGTTGACTCGGCAGGACGGTTGTGATGAGGATAAAAATCATGTAATGCGCGGAACGTTTCTCGAACGGCACTGATTTTGATGATAAAATTTTATGATTTGCACACGTTACTCAACACTATGACCTTCCATGGTGATTTGCCATACACTACTAAACAATTCACAACAAATTTGACAGATGTCACTTTAACAACTGACTACTATGATCTAACAAATTTCGAGCGTCCCTATTGACAGACCCTATTATGAAGATTGCGCATTAATTATCATTAATTAATGCTTTACGTGCTAATCGTCTACGAGTCATTCATTTTTTAATTAAATACGTAGTCTTGTGTATTTAACAAAATTGATGATAAAATAGCAATCAATACTAGCAAGAAGAAAAAAAAGAAGAAATCAATATCAATGAATCTTAAAAAGTTTTTTTTATTATGAATATTTAAGGAGGTTGTAAAACAAATGCAATATGTTAAGAATTACATGAAAAAATTACAGATTATTCTAAATTGCATTTAAAAGTGATACAAAAAAATTAAAGACAGTTGATCATCTGGATCAAAAGTTATTTCAATAAAAAATAATATTTTTTAAATTTATACTTTAATAGAAATATATGAAAATGTATTATAAAATAATAATAAAAATCTCAATTTGTTTATATAAGTGCTTTATGAATTCAAAAACATTTATGCAAAGTTCTGTTGAGATGCAGACATTAATTGTTCAGTAAATAAACAAAATATTTATTTATTATAAACTAATTAAAGCTCAATGAAACTTTGCATAAGTAATTTTTAGTACTTAAAATATTTATATAAAAACATTTAGATTTTTGTTAATATTTAAAACATTTTTATTTATAACAATAAAATTAATAATCAATAAAAATAAAAATAATAAAAATAAAAACAATATAAATAATAATAATAAAACTAATATCAAATAAAATTAATAATAATGTATCAAAATGATGCTCAATAAAAAATTGTTATAAATACAACTTTCTCATGTAGTTTGTTTAAAGCGTAATATTAATATATGTGTTTTTTGTCCTTACAACCTCCATAACTTCTGTCGTTTCTTCTACATGGAGAGGAATCGAATGGCCTCCACATTAGCATCATTAATAGAAGATTCATGATTCTTTGACGACTCTCGATATACATTATGTACGCAACGATCTTGTTATAGCTTTCCAGAACATTACGTGTGGTTAATATATGGGACGGTTAATATATACGGAAAGTGCACATGCAAAAAAAGAAGGAATTTTTTAAACGTTGCGCTTTCAACACATCGAATATCCGCGGTTTGTCTCGCGAAGAATATATAATTTTGAATTGTGTACGAAGCAGTGTTGTCTACGAAGCAGAGTACCGTCTTCGCATAAACACGCTGATGTCAACCACACTAACAGCCCTTCACGACAAAGTGGTACAATTCTTGCATCAGAGCAACCTCGTAATCGCTGGTGATATTACATTAGCGTGCAATCTTGTTGCGGTTTAGTGAAGAATAGATTTTTATTTTATTAACCCTATCTTTGCAAAAGCGTCGAAATCAATTATTGAAATTATAATCTCTTATTTCAAATATTTCATTATATTTTGTGTGCTGCGACTCTTAAAAAGTTATTACATAGCCAATTTAAAGCCAATAATTTAGAAACCACGAATTGAAGGATTTGATAGTACAAACAAAATGTCTAAAAGTAAAAATAACAAAAGCATTTGAAATTACTGATAATTACTTATTCCAACATAGTCAAAACAAGTCAAATTTTGATACTTCGCTCGACCTAAAACAAATCAGAATCAGAACTGAATACGTATTCATATTATTTCTCCTTTATGTTAATTAGATAACAGTTATCTCTCCTCCATATACGGTCTTTAAGATTGATGACATGAAGACGACGCGAGTTATGTAGGTGCCCCACTTTTAATATTCCTTTCTTTTATTCTGCATTCTCTCGACATTGAGAGTTTACGGATAATTTAATGGAACCTGATTCACGATACTGTTACACATAGTATAAATCTTACATCCGGAATTAAATTATCGATTCCGCGTCGATGAATATTAACATTGGTGTTAATAATCTGATATATAACCGCAATATATTTAGTGTTTTATTATTGTAAATTATTCGCTTTCTTGACAAAATTATATTATTATTTAAATCGAAAATGATTACGAATCATTTATCGAAAAACGATATCTGCGAGTTAGACAAAAAATTAACTTCTATTTTCTTTGACAAAATACTACATAGCTTTAATTTTGCTTGTAAACATGAAAAAAACATTCTTTTATCAGAGAAGAAAATGAAAATAAAACTCTTCAAAGATAATTATAGATTTCTTATTTTATTTTAACGTTTTGACATGTACAAAATATTGAAAGTATAAATCAAATTCTTTTGATATTTACTGGACAGCTTAAATAACGAACAGTTTAAATAATACTGTCGTATAATGTAATTATAAATGAAATTATAAATTATAAATGAAATAGTGATATATTATCACTTAATTTAGCTTAAAATATTGCAAATAATTTATATTTTTCCAGGACTTTATATAAGAAAAGTATTATTTAATTCTGAGACGGAAAAGGATGTTAATATCACGAATATTAGATTATCAAAAAACAAGAACAATTTTAATAAATATATATCTTTTTCCTTTTTTTTCTTTTTCTGTTTGTTTTACAATAATTATCGATAATATTAAATTTATATAATGATGTAAATGCCTTTACCTGAACCGACAGAGTGACAGTATGTAAGTATATGTATGTAAGTATATGTTTTATTCAATAAGAAATATAAATCTAAACGTTTCGACTTAATTCGAGTTCTCTTCAGCAAATACAATTAAAACGTTACAAACTAAACTACTACTGAAATTATAAATGCAAGTATTAAATCTGTTTGATGTGATCCATTTCAGTGAATATTAGATTGATGAAATATGAGAAGATAATTTCGCAAGATTCCTCGAATATATTATTTAACCCACGCAAAATAACATCAAAGTGACAATTTTATTATTTTAAAAGGCATTTATATCATTACATAGATTTATTTTAATTGAATCTCACTATGTGTTATCATATTGAATTAATATTAAATTGTTAATATTTAAATGTATCTGTATTATGTTACTTTTAATTTTCAGAATTGAAAATTAGAAGTAAAAGTTCAAATATTGCGTTAAAGATGTTGAACAATTATCTGTGACGAATATGTTTGTACAACACTGTTCTGTCAATCAACGTAGACATTTGCAAAACACAAATGCAACAGAGTTTGAGTGAATGCTTGACTTACGCTAATATTAACTCTTTACCTAGAGTAACCAGGTGGACGTGCTATTTTCAAAGTAGTTTACGCTCTTGTTCTTTAAGAGTATGTCATAAATTCTTACTTAACTGTTCAATTTACGACACTAGAATATAGCTAGAATAGTTAGAGGACATTCTAATTTTAGAGAAAAAGCTATCAAAGAGAGAGTTATATAATTAGTATAAACGTTAGTGTTACATTAAATTTTCATATAAATGAAATATATAAATCAGATTGAAAGAAATTTAATAATTGCACATGAAGATCATTATCAGAGTCAGCTATAGTTCTTATTACTCGCTTTATAAATCGCAACAGAATTTTAAACAAAATTCTATTTATAATTTTATGTACTGTATAACAAAAAAAATATTTAAAGAATCCGTATACACATTCATATAAAAAAAACAT
>NW_012130068.1:5994938-5998074 GCF_000143395.1 Atta cephalotes | reverse complement strand
GTAGTATATATATATATATATATATATATATATATATATATATATCAAGTTGTAAGTTTAGAATTTTGTCTAAATAATTGTTAGTCAATATGTATTAATATAGATTTAAAATGTTATCATAAATTATAATTAATCAGATCAATTCAAACAGGCTTTTAAAATTATAAATAATTAAAAATAAATAATTAAAAATTATAAATAATTAAAAATAATTAATTTATGACTGAAATTATGCAAGCTATTTGAAGTGTACATGTATTTTAGTAAACAATTATAATTATTCCTATATTGTCCGTTTAATTGTATTTGCTTGTATTTCGAATAAGTATTTATTCGAGGCTAATTTGAAATACAAGCGAATAAATAAAAACGCGTCTGTTTCTTAATTATCATTAATTAACAAGTTCATTTTTGTTTTTCAACGCACATACCAATAGTAAATATCATTTTTCTTGTACTTTAGTGATTGAAAGAGAAAAGATCTACGTAACTAAAGGTTAATTACGGATTCACAAGTCAGTAGTACAGCTATCACCTTGTTTTTTGCAACTGTATTGCTGTCATGCAAGTAGTAAGGAATGGGTGTGAATAATCCTCGTGAAAGCGCTGTCGAAAATATATATCTTCCTAACTCATAATCAACACGATTTTATGATAATAGGACAGTCTACAACAAGAATAAAGCAGCTTTAAATTAAAATTACAATTCATTTCTATTCAATTCTTAATAAAAATGTCATTACAAGTTAAATGTACAAGTTAAATATACCTTAAGATAAAAAAACTCTTATTTTTAAATTAATTTTTTCTAGATATAAAATATAAAGTAAATAAATAGAATAAATAAATGAACAAAATAAATAAAATTAATACGGTATAATTAACTCATTAACAGATAATTAACTTGAAGCTAATAATAACACACATAATAATCATAAAAATAATATGTAAAATCCAACGTTAAATGCAATCGAAATTACTTCTAGATTGAACAGGCTTCACAGTGTGTTGCACTTACGCGTGCGTTTCTCTTCCGGTAGGCTCGGCACGGAGAAGTGTCATCTCAGTAAAAGTGCTTGCGGCACTTCAAAACGGTACATGTAGTCGAACAGAACGTTCAAGGTGGAGAAAGGGGGACTATGATGGAGGAAAGGTAGAGAAACGAAAAAGAACATAAATAATGCTATGCTCGAGCAGGAACAAGTTCTCCGGAAAGCAGGCCAATGGCATCTTTAAGGTCATTGCCAATTGCGGATCGAAATTCCTAGACTTTTATAACAGGTCTGAAGCATGCTAGACGGGATCGTGCAGCATCATATCTCTGACAGGTTTCATTGCATTTGCTATACGATAAGGAAATTGTACAAAAACTGACCGCAATGTGATTTTTATAACCATCACGACAAATGCAACAAGCTAGTGAGTTGCATATGAGCATGTTTTGTTATTTGTTTATGAAATAAAAATATGCTGCAAGATATGATTGGCTATTCAACAGAATGTCTATTTTACAATTGTTGATTTTAAATTTTCTTTGCACTGATTGGATTATATTTTTAGATTCAGAGGTCTTATTTGAGCAAAGAAAATTTCCTGCAGTTGCAAAATAAACATTTTGCTGAACGCAATCATTGAGTGAATAATTATTGATGTTTTTCAGAGAAATGTGATGAAGCAAAAAACAATAATTATTGAATACGAATTATTGATAATTGAATTAAAAATTTGAAACGCAGAAATAATTTTTTAATTGTTATTATAAATGAAGTAGATTATTCTTCGAATTATTAATGACCGAAAATGAACCAGATGCTCATCGATAATCATGAAAAGAAACGGAGGATGTTAAAGAGTAACACTGACCTACTAATCTTATAGCACGTAACGTTTTCTCTCTTGAGATTCAACGTATGCTGCTACACGTAGTCTAACAAATAACGTGCAACTTTCTCTCAAGGCGAAACGTACTCTTTAATTTGTGATATCGCATCTATATATTTATTCAATAATTGCAATTCAAGTAATATAACAAATGTACATTCTTCAAAAGACCTTCCAAAAATAGTATAAATTTTGCTTCTCTTAGAAAGATGCGCTTTCGTGTGTCCTTCGTTATACACAACACAATTACTAATTGCAAAAAGTAACATGCGTAGAAGCTGCAGAATGAAATTAGTATATTAATGTATCCCGAATGTATCATCGTGGTTTAGCTCATCTTAAATAAATCACAACATTTATTCGATGTCATAGATTATGAAAATGAAATCATTTTCGAAAATTGATTAACGATTAGAATAATACGATTGAATAATAAATCTTTACATATCATATTCTTTGAAGCGAATATAATAAAGAATACAATGTAATAATATAAACATGCGAAAATAATAAAAAGTTTGATGCTCATGAAAGATTACTATAATTATTTTTTATACTGCAATGAGGGAAATTTTCTTTTCGTGTCGGTATTTTGTTAATATTACCTTTCTGTTTCTATATTTTCATTTCTCCATTATAATTTTACTTTCAGTTTCACGAATTGCATACAAACGAAACATGAACAAATGTTGCAACATAATTGTGTTACAGCGAAATTACTCTCACCCACTAACATACGAGTCGCTTTACTATACTTTGATCTCGAAACTACGTATTATACATAGTGCGTTTCTTTAAATCATTGCGTGCGTCATACAGGAAACACATGTATATTAATAAGATGGAATTTGACCATGTTGGAAAATTAACTTTGTACTTTACTTAATATTATTGCATCTATATCTAAAAATATCAAACATCAATTATATTATCTTATACAAATTTATATAAAATATGAGTCTCTTCTAAAAAAATGAATTATTATATAACGAATTATTGCTGCATGTCACAGACATGTCATATATCACCTGCGAGGAAGTTTTCATACTGTGTGTGTTGCATAAATTAAAAACTATTTATTATTATTAGTAATTTTCGCCTTTGTTAATTTGCAGATTCTGCACATTCAATTTTTGTTCGTAAAATTGACTGATCGAGAAAAAGATGTCTGCCTATATTTAAGAGGAAATATTCATATGATTATATGTTATGTCGCGTGTATGAAGTCTATTAAGAATTATTAGAATATATATAT
>NW_012130068.1:5989473-5994777 GCF_000143395.1 Atta cephalotes | reverse complement strand
AAGACAACCAAGAAAGTGTGCCATATAGGAAATTTGTCAGCAACAGATGGAAAGAAGAATCAGTCGCAAAAAATTCACCCTGACGTGCAATCGCTATACTTAGGCAAGATTTTATTTTTAAGTAGCATCTAAGTACCTGAATTGAATAAGGCCCAGGCACTAAATAAGGCCCACTTTTAAATTTATTTACATTAAAACTTGCTTTCTGCACTATATACTTAAAAGATGTGTCATAGGAAATAGATAAAAAAGGAATTGGAAGCAATACAGATTGAATCGGTAGCAACACGTTTGTTTAATACAATAAAAACTTATGTATATAAGGCTAGTATGAACTATTTTTATAACAATCCGCTGCAAAATTTACCAGTATATATAATATTTCATAATTTATTATAATTTATTATAATATTATTTATTATAATATTATTTAACTAAATAACTAAATAAAATAACTAAATAACTAAATAACTAAATATTTAACTAAATAAAATAACGATAATGAAAAATAACTAATAAATAAATTTTTTGAAATAAGTACAAGTATTTTTTTTTAAACAATGTATTTATTAAATAAGGCTCACTTATGTGATTTTATTATAGCTAGTATATTTTTATTATAGCTATTATTATTTGTTTATTATATGTGGAGTTTACGCCAGAGAATAAGATTTTCAATGCTGTTATTTTTTAAGAAGTCAAAATTGCATTCAAATTGCTAAAAATTTCCGAAGAATTAATTACAAAATTAAAGATAATTGTAATATTTGAGAGTAGAGTAAGTTCTAAGGAATTTTATTTCTACGATTAATAATCATTTTAAAACTTATTTAGAAAGAAAATATTAACCTTTTTTGTTATTTTTAATTTATTTTTTATTTGGACTTCATTATATATTTATGCATATTTATATGCATGTAATAAGTCAATGTCAGAGTTTAATAAAATTTTTTTTCGTTCATTTACATATATTCTATATAAACAATATATTTTATTTTTGAGAATAAATGAAGATTTAATTCTCACTTAGTTTATTTCAATCCCCATAAATAGAATTTAAAAAAATAAAATATATTAGGACCTTATTCAGTTCAGATCTTATTTAAATCACTGAAGTAATTGAGAAAACGCTACTGAAAAAAAGAGTATGCAATATGTACACATAAATAAAACTACATGAAAAGAAGATTTTGCTAATAATTTAGATAGATTTGAAAATAATTTTGTTAGATCAACAAAATAATTATGTAGGAAACTCAAGCATAATAAACAATGTTGCACAACATTTTTATATTCTAGTTTAACCTTTTTTTATATAATTATTTTAATAGTTCACAAAATTATTGTTAAATCTGTTTTTAATGATATTTTTAGATATTTCGGCAAAACCATTCTTTCTATGTATAATTTAAAAACTGCTTTTTATTACTTTTTATATATTGTTTCCTTTTTACAATAATTTTTATATAAACGAGTAAAAGATTTCCGTATTTTTACGAAATTATAATCATACAATAAAATATACCTGTACAAACAACAAATATTTCAACATTATAGCGGAATTATTCTGTTTCAATGAAAGGTTTTCTTTTTTGTTATCTGACAACTAACTATTACTTACCTATCTATCTAAAAAGCAACGAGCGAAACGAAAGGCAGCACGCAATTTTTAATTTAAATAAGATAACGTAACAAATTTATACAAAGTGATACAAATACATGCATGTAATCATGCAATGTAATCGTAGTTGTATTTAACTTTTTCTTAAATTGACAGAAATATGTAGCACATATATGTATAAATATTATTGGATAAAGAATAAAATGATTCTATGATTCGAATTATTTCACCTTGCACAGATTTTAAAGGGAAAAATTTTAATATAAAACTCTATCCTTTTGTCGATTGCTAATAATTCACCCTAAATATCCAGAGAAATATCTAGCGTATTGCTAATATCTTTCTCTTAATTCTATAGTGATAGTTATGTTTAATGCGATATGTATAATTGTCAATTGACAGTTTAAAAGTGAAAAAAAGTAGACGAATTAATGACTTACAACTTGAGCGGCGAATGTACGAGATCACGAGTACCTTGATGTAGAATAAATTCGAGAGAACAAGAAACACGAGGATGTGATTCTCTTGGTCCGACTTGATGGCGAGTTCACTATGAAATACCGAGATGCTGCAGCGTATGTCCTACTTATCAGCTCTGCGCCTCCTCACGTAAAATGACGACAATCGTCAACGAAGCCCCCCGCTCGTCATGTCGGTTGTTCTAAAAAGCTGGGGCTCTTACAGAAGCAAGCGACGGAAGTGATAGGTTGCAAAAACCGAGAGTTGTATGATTCGCTTTCTCGAAATCGATTATTCCTATTGGATAAAAGGCACATCTATTCCCATGTTCTCAATTCGCGATTTCGATGTCATGTTACGCTTTGCTACTTCGATTGTTATATGCAAATCACGTACGCAATAATTCATAACTCTATATAGCAATGTTTGTAAAGCATGATTCAGTATTTTTTAAAATTCCTTTGTATGTATACATATACTGAAAAAGACTGATCGAAAATTTTTTTAATTGACTCTATCTATTTAATGATATTATACGAGGGTAAGTCAACAAGTTTTTAGAAAAACACAGTAAAACACATTTTTTTTGATCGATTCATTTTTATTTCTCAACATAGTCTTCTTTTAGCTCAATATATTTGCGCCAACGATTTTCCAACTTTTTCAAGCCGTTCGAATGATTTGTCCAACTCTTCAAATAAGCTTCTGTTTCGGCGATGAATTGCTCTCTGGTGAATCTCTTTCCTCCGAATCATTTCTTCAGGTTGGAAGCAGGAAATAGTCGCAGGGAGCTAAATCTGGCGAATATGCTGGATGAGGAAGCAATTCGTAGCGGAATTCGTTTTGGCCATCGGTATCGGGCACGTGTGAATTTGTTTTTTATCTTTTATCTTGATGGAAGAGCACTTTCTTCTTCGTCAAATGTGGATGTTTTTTCTTTAAAATGTTGTTGAATGGTTCAATAAGGCCATATAATATAAGTAATCGCCATTGATCGTTTGCTTCGACGGAAGGTAATCGATGAATTATATCCAAAAAACTGTGGCCATCACCTTTCCGATCGACTTTATGAACTTTGCCTTCTTCGGAACTAGTTCATAGGTGAAGTCCATTGTTTTAACTGTTTCTTCGTCTCGGGTGTGAAGTAATGGATCCATGTTTCGTTCACAGTAATGAATCGACGCAGAAATTCATCTGGATTATGTTGAAACATCTCCAAACATTGTTTTGAAATCGTCACACGGTCGCGCTTATGATCCACAGTGAACAAACACGGCACCCACCTTGCCGATAGCTTTTTCATACTCAATTGTTCGTGCAAAATTGAAATCACTGTGTCTGTGGCCTCAACAAGCTCACGCATTTTCACTTATCGATCAGTCAAAAATATCATGGATTTTATCGATGATTTCTAGCAGTCTCAATTGAACGAACAAGGTGCATCACATGTAGATGTATGACCACGTTTAAATTCATTCACCCAATTGTATACAGTCGCAAACACTGCAGATGTGCTATGAATATTATCCAATTCGGCTTTGATTTCTTTCGGTGTTAAACCTTTCATATATAGATGTTTGATCACTGCATGAAACTCGTTTTTTTTCATTTTGCAAAAAATACAAAGATTGTTCGCTTTAATCTATAGAATCTATAGAAATGAAATTACACGCGATGAATTCCGCTCAAAATTTGACAGTCATCAGCTGAGAGATTATTTATCAACAAGTAATATATAACACTGCTCTCTGACAGATTTTCTAAGAACTTATTAATTTGTCCGTATTTAAGGGGATCCTAAAGTCGTTTATAAACAGAAAAAAAAGATTTTCTCTGCAACTAATCTTGATTTGTTATAATTAGGATAACCAAAATATACATTGGACATGTTTTTTTTGTTTGACTAATAAAGAAATAAACTAAATATAAATTCATAAGAAATTATGTATTTTGAGTTCTATATGTTAGCAGATTTCGCATATAAGAGCATATTTTTATATATTTCGCCTACCGCGTGTACAATATTTACATATTTTATCTATTTTTTTTGTATATTTCACATCGTTTTCTAATTTTTTTCTATCTATTTTGATTGTATATTTCACAACGTTTTTCTAATTTAAATTTATAATTAGTTTTTTCTTATAATAATAAATAGGATTTTTCTTTAAGATAAGTTTTTCTCAATCAGAAATATGCTACAACATATTTTATATTTTTGAAAAAGGAATTGATTAGATAAATGATTCCTACACGCCGCGATGCATTGGTGATGTCAGAGAAATTATAAGGAGAAAAAGATTTCGCGCTTTTACATTCAGTCTTCTATATTTCTGTCATACAATACGTATCATCAAAGACTCTGTGCAATAAAAAAATAATTTTTAAATATATATTCCTTCCTTTACAGCATTTTTTTCAATTTCACAACATATTTTAGACGCTTAAAAAGGCATTTTTACAGCAATTTTGGTTGTGTTAGTTATAATATATTTGCTGCCGTAATTATGAATTTATAAATTCATAATTACTACAGCGAAATGGTTTACTGTTGCTGCTATATAGATATTACAGATAAGACATTAGCTATGATATCTATATTTTAACTGTTCATATTTTACGCCTGCCATTTAGTTATCACATATAGTTTTTATAGTTACAACGACTACTTTCTTTTCCGTATTATCGACTAAAGCTAGCAAGAAATCAGTAGAATCACATCGGATCGGAATTTTTAGTATACTCATTTTATACTAAATTGTAGTATACTAAATTATAAAAAATTACCATTAATGGTAATTTTGTACCACATTTTGAAAAAAATCATGGCGGTGCTGGTTTAATATTAAACTTATTCAAAATAGTATTTCAAAATAAAAAATTCAATTCAAAATAAAAAAAATAAAAATAATACCAGAAATCAATATAAACTTATTTTTATTTATCGCTAACGTTTTTGCGTATATTCTGAGTTATATTCTGAAATGCATGTATATTGAATTGACAAAAAAAGGAAAAATATGCATTGACAGAAAGATTAAACACTATGACCTTTTTAAAGGAACTAACGACCTTTTTAATTTTCATTGAAAGCTGATAGTTTCATAGAATACAAAGCATTGATGTTAATACAATGATGATTTTCATAAATTCTATTCTTTTCAATATTTAATTATTTCCAATATTTACTTACTAAGAAATATAAATTCGTTACATAAAATAAT
>NW_012130068.1:5983082-5989453 GCF_000143395.1 Atta cephalotes | reverse complement strand
CAAATACATTAAAAAAACCTTATAATTAGAGGTAAAGATAGACTAAATCATTTAGCTAATCAAAATGTTGTATATAAAATTTCTTGTGAAGCTAGTTATGTACGTACAAATCAAAAGAAAATTAAAAACAAGTGAAAATGAATATATTTCGACATTAATAAAAAGACTGGTTCTCCATTGGTGATTACTGACCGTAACTATAACCAATTTTGGAAAGATGTAAAGATCTTAGACAAAGAAACCGTCGTACAATAAAAGATTGATCTCCGAAATGATTTACACAAAAAAAATTGAGATTAAACAAACAAAACGACATGGAAACATTATCTAATTCTTATAATATATCTACAAATTTTGCAGCCTTCTTCTCTTTCCTAATTTTTTTTCCCTTTCTTTTTCTTTTATTCCTTTCCTATCTCTATTCTCCTTCCAATCTCATTCCCTTTCTTAACAAGATAATATACAGCAATAGAATGTCACTCATACTTGATAATATAATATAAGCAATTTGACTGAACTGGTTTCAATTTTTATCTCTGATCGCATGCTTCTTACGAATTAAATAGACTCATTATTTCAATTACTGATTATGTCCTGGTTTACCAATCGCAATTGAGGTATATGTACAATAATTTTATTTATTAACACATTTTAGTTGTCTATTAAAATAAGAATTGTATATATTAATAATTTTGCACATAACGATCATTTATTTATTGTTACTTTAATTCTTATAATCTATTTTATTAATTTGATAATAGAATGTGTGTTGGTATTTTTATTTATTTAATGACTCATTAATAATTCAATATTTTTATCATTATGGACTTATTGCGACTATTATAATAGAAGAACCGATAATATTACCAGAACGAAAAACATTGCATTATGCGGAAGATAGATAGAATAAATACTACCAACTTTTTGCATAACTATAAATTGTATAATTTTAACCAATTTATTAATTTTGTCAAATTTACATTTAATTTCTTTACACTGAGGATGACCTAATAAGATCAAAACTTATGTTCTAAGAATTTGAAATTTGCAAGGAATGAAAAACGTAAAAATCGTTTTTAAACTAAAAAGAACTTAGTAGGTTTTGACGCCGATTAGAGCAGCAACATTGACGACAGACATTCCTACACGGAATACTTTTTCCAGTTAGTAAATGCGGCAGTTAGCTGGTCTTTCCGCAAATAGAAGTCAGTTACACTATCCAGCACTGAGGCAGAACATATGTCATTCTCCGAAACCGCCAAAGAGACAGTACATCTTAGGAAGTAGATGGAAAAAATTTTGGGACTTCATCAAGAAATAACCATCTATAATAACCATTTATAAATCAAGGTGCAGGCCATATGATCAGGAATTCAGTTCATCATGAAAGGGCCAAATATATCGACATCAGATGTCACCACATCAGAGATGTCATAGGAATAATAAAAGTGGAATACCAATCGACAGAAGAGATACCAGCTGATGTTTTAACAAAAGCTCTCATTTCAGAAAAGCATAAGAGATGCATGAAAGAAATGAGCCTGAAATTATAGAGCGATACCAGATATTGTTTTGTTTGTTTGTGTTTCTGTATCTATTTCAGATCGTCCCAAATTGTTTCTTGAAAGGGGATGTTGGATAATCAAATCAATCTATTTGTGGCGATATCTCTAACGCTTGACCAAACCAATCACTGAAGCGCATGGGCGCAAATTTCGTTTTTCCCGTCTATGGAGTTTTATATCATTCATGTTCTTTTTGCCTTTAGAGATCTCTATCTATCTTTCTTAACATCATACATGCCTTGCCCCTGTATATCTCAGACCGAATAAAAATAGCGTTTTGTATTCTCTTAAGTGCCATGTCTGTATTATTTCATATAACTCTCACAGAGAAATAAAAGAATATGCTTTTATTATATTATTATTTTTCTTTTTTTTCTCCTTTTGATGAATATTTGATAGTTTTTAATTGCTTGAAAAAGGAGAATATTTTTTTTAATCATTATATCGCTATTGAGAAGCAAATAGGCGATATAAATAAAATCCGAAAAATCAAAATTGCATTTTTGTAAGTACTTCTTGTTCCTTCAACATTTTTCGGTTTTATCCTATCTACAGCAGTACCTGTTTATGTATGGAACGAAACATGAGACAGGACTATTGTATCGCAAATATTCAAGATACAAATATTCATGATTACGTTAAATGCCATATGATCTATCTATCAATAGCATTGCTCATATGTGATTAAGCCATACGATAAATGCATAATTTGAATGCTTAATTTGAATATGTAATCACGATATATTGAGTATGGGAAAAAGTTCGTGGCATTTTTCCTGCTAGATGGCATTAAATGCTCAGCAGTTGGCAACTACTAATCGCATCGGCAACACTAGACGTGCGTTTAAAAAGTGACATTTTAATCTTTGTTTTGAGCCGAAAAAGATTGAAATTGGTGAAGTGGATCAAAAGTTATTTTATTTTGAAAATGGAAATAAATAAGGAAAAAGTTCGCTACATTTTGCAATATCACTACGATAAAGGCAAGAATGCTGCACAGACTTGTGAAAAAATTTGTGCTATTTACGATGAAGATACTCTATCAAAATCAGCAACACGGAAATAGTTCGCTCGCTTTCGTGCTGGAAATTTCGATATGAAAGATGAACCTCGCTGCGGTCGATCAATCACTGAAAAGTCCGATGAAATCATGGTAAAAGTCGAACGTGATAAGCATGTGAGCACTATGGAGATTGCCAGGGAACTAGGCATCAACCACAAAACAGTTTTAAATCATTTACACAAAGCTGGATACAAAAAGAAGCTCGATGTTTGGGTTCCTCACGAGTTGAGTGTTAGGAACATGACTGAATTAACATTTACGCGTGATACGTGATACTACGTGATACGCTGCTGAAACGGAATGAAATTGAGCCATTTCTGAAGAGAATGATAACTGGTGATGAAAAATAGATCACCTACGACAATCCAACTAGAAAAAGATCGTGGATAAGGAAACGAGAGAAGGCGCAAGCAATCGCAAAACCTGGATTGATGAGGAAGAAGGTAATGTTGTGTGTGTGATGGGACTGGAAGCGAATCGTTCACTATGAGTTGTTATCGTCCAATCAAACAATTAATTCCGAACTCTACTGTTAACAACTGCAGAGATTACAACAAGCAATTGAGAGGAAGCGGCCAGAATTAATCAGTAAGAGAGGTGTCGTCTTCCATCACGACAACGCTCGACCACACACATCTTTGATGACTCGGCAAAAATTGCGAGAGCTTGGCTGGGAAATTTTAATGCATCCACCGTATAGTTCTGATATAGCACCCTCAGACTATCATTTATTTAGGTCTCTGCAGAACTCTCTCTGTAAAGCTAACTTTAAAAGAGGCCTGTGAAAATCACTTGAAGCAGTTTTTCGATCAGAAACCACAGAAGTTCTATTGCGGATATGTTCTATATGGAATTATGGCTCTGCCCCAAAAATGGCAAAATATTATAGAAAATAATGGAGCATATTTTGTTTAAATAAATTGATTTCAATACTCTAAGAAAAATACTTTAATTTTACTAAAAAATCGCCACGAACTTTTTCTCATACTCAATAATTTAAAATTTGTATTTTTACAGTTGAGTAATAAAAATTCTTATCTCGTGCAGAGAAAATGTATCAAATTTTCATAATTTTAATGAATTTATTCCGCTACCGATAGCGAATAATTGTCTTACCATTAAATAATTACTCCTTAAATATGTACCAATCATTATGATAACAGCTGATATATGCTATACTCAACTTAATTCGACTGCTTATATCTTTTATAAAAATAAACATATCATAAAATATTTTTGTTAATTGAAATGTAAGATATTAAGAAACATAATGGTAGCAAGTAACTAAGCAAATATATGTATGTCTTCCCATACTGCACAGAACTGTCCAAAGACGTCCAAAGGACATCCCATGTCGTAAAGATGTTTTCAAAATGTCCTTCGGATAAAATATGTTGTGTGGATTTATTAATAAAAAGGCGATAAGCAATGAAAAAAAAATTGGAAAAAATAGTGGAACAAAAGTCGAATATGCTATGTCAAAAAGGCATTTAGAAGTTAACATATTCGAGAGAAAATAGATGCATTTTTATTGATCTTAAGGATTTTTAATATAATTATAAACACGAATTAATTACAGCTATCATTTTCAGGAACATAAAACCGAGACAACAATTTTGTTAATTTTCTAACAATAGGAGAAGGTTATCACAAATTCTACCACGTGTTTCCATGGGATCACAGATGACCGGAAAAAGGAAATAATAGATTTAATTATACCACATTTTTAATCAATATTTGCGCAAAATTAAGACAAGCCTATAATCTTAAATATCCATCCGAGAAATCTCATAAAATTGTTTTGTATTAAACAATGGAGACAGGACCTATCCTATATTGTCGAAGTACCGATGCCGGAATCCGATTAGTTGTAAGCTAGAAAAAGTCAGACAAGGTACGTGCGTCAAACCTTAGTCAAAGATGTATCTAGTTTTAAAAATATTTCAGAAATATGAATATTTGAGAGAAGAGACATCAAAGATATTTTTTCTTCTGTATTTCTGTATAGAATTTTTGTAAATAGACCTTTGTTTATACAATAACTGTAATATTCCATAGGTATATGTCAATGTCTATTAGGTACTTTAATTTAAACTAACGATAAATATTATTACAAAATTAGTCAATAATGTGTATCAAAGAGCAATGTAAATTTTTGTTTTTGAATCTAAATATTATGAGCCAGTTTTAAAAAATTTCTTTTCTTAAACAAAAAAAATTATGATAATATTCTGGATCCTTAATGTTTCATTTATACATTTTAGTAAAAGAGTTTTCTATTGCCTAATAAAGGGCAATAAAATATGTATATATACACATATATATATATATATACACATATATATATATATACACACACACACACACACATATATATATATATATATATATATATATACATACATATCTATATAGAGGATATAAGGTCACGAAAGAGTCCGATAAAGGAGGATTCTCAGAACTATCCTGATCTTGTGGGTTGGCTACGTGGTGAGCATGTGAAACGATATTCAATATATCGTTCGTATCGAGGATGTATGTTGTCATCGCGAAACTATTCCGAAATGATATAGTCTGCAAAAAGAGAATAATGGGGAGAATGTATCATCATATAATAATCATGTACGATGATTAACGCGAATAATATAATGTGAATAAAGTCGAAATAATTTCATAATTTGTTTCTTTTTTATTTTTATGAGAAAGAGAGAGAATATCTTGATAAAAAGTATATCGCATTGTATTATATTATATTACAACATGTGGTTGTTTTACCAAGTTGATACAGTATTAACGCGCGTTAATAAGATAAACTATATGGAACAATTACATTCTTGTACCATAAATGCAAAATCGTATCAGATTAATTATAATTCGTTGACGATAACAATGATATATAGAATAGGCTAATATTTCATACATTATTTACTTGGGAGATATTCACCGTACTCCACATAGAAGGCATTTTTCTCATTGCCGAGGCTACTTAAAGTAAATGAAGATGCCTGATTGGACGTTGTTTAAAAAGAATAAGGTCAACATCACGTATACCTAATATATGTATATGCACAGCGATCTCCGAGGACTGTTGCAAGTACTAACGGATGAAATAGGCGTGGGAGGCATAGAAAGAAGCTGATGGAGTGGACGCTCCTTGTTATTGTAGCTATAATGGATGGGCAAACATAGTGACACACGGTAGAAGCCGCACACGCAGGTAAAACCCGCGTGTACGGGTCCCACACGTTAGCATGTACCTGCACCGAGTTCGATTACTCGGCAAATATTGCGCATTATTTCGTCTCAATGTTTTGTGGAAGATTACTCAACTAGCTGCGACGTGAAAAATAAGCTATAATTCTGCCATCGGTATGCAGGGTGATTCGCAGTTATTGTCCACTTATTTGTTGGTCTAACTTGCGAATATAAATTAATCTCTAAGGCAGTTCTGCGACTACTGCGAGGAAATATTTATCTCGTAAATTTCAATCAGCGTTTCTTCCTATCTAAGAATGAGATCTTCTTACAAGTGACATATGTTACGCAGTAGCTACTCGAAGCTGTAATATAAAGTTGTAAAGTGTACACTTTTAAGATATTACATCGATACTCGGTAGATAATTATAAAAAGGATAAAGAATAATTATAACGTATATAACAATTCTCATACATGTGTAGGGAAGAGGGGAGAGAGGGAGGGGGGAGAGAGAGAGAGAGAGAGAGAGAGAGAGAGAGAGAGAGAG
>NW_012130068.1:5969297-5983062 GCF_000143395.1 Atta cephalotes | reverse complement strand
ATATATATATATATATACACATATATATATATATACACACACACACACACACATATATATATATATATATATATATATATATATAAAAGGCAAGGAAAAAAAAATATATAAAATAATAAAGTTATTAATCTTTTCATCAATGCATCGCATTCATTTCAAGATCAACATTAAAAATTTTTATATTGCTTGTCATTACTTAGTTACTAGGTTATACGTAGATATCCTATTAATAATAATTCTAAAATTAATATTTTTCTTTTTAATTTAAAATTATAATTCTAAAACCGCTTCTAAATGGCATGACCAATGTATATGCTAATTTTGCACATCCATTAATTATTGGCTACATTCAATACGGATAATTATGTATATCATGTATATGTATGATATTTGCTAATATTGATGAATGTTAGCCTTCTGGAAGCGCTTTATAGTGAACAAAATGTACAGTGAGAGGAAATAGTCTTCGTACAAAACAATTGTTATAAAAAAAGCTTTATTTGTAGAAAATAAACATTAATTAGCAATTTTATATGATGAATACATTCTGTTCTAACATAAACAAAAGAAAGTTTCGCATGTATTCCTGATTTTAGAAAAAATTTCTCGTCTGTACGAATATTTTTTGAGCAAACAATACAATTTTTAAATTTCGCTTATTTTTCAGATGATATATTTTGTACAATTAATACATAATCTTTTTGGTATACAGGATGTTTGGAAATAATCGCCAAATATTTCATAGGCAGGTAGAGCAGACTAAACTGAGTCGAAAAGTCTTCTATCATTTTGTAAATTTCTCCAATAGTTAATACAGTTTATTTTATTCTTTATGAATAAATTATTAATTATCCAACAAGAAATAATCATTAATTAAACATCGAATCGTTAAAGTGATATTCGCATAATAATAAATCATCGATTCGACATCAATTTGATGACTCATTTCTCGCTAGATAATATTTACTTTTTAAAAATAAAATTTTTTAAAAATATTTTTTTGTACGAATATTTTTTGCACTCACTGTAAATATTTCAACTGATTCTAGTGTTTGAAAAATGGTTTTTTTTATGACTAGCGTGTCAACGCTTTTTCCTCGCACTACTATATCCGTGATAATTCCTCTATGTTGATAATAATATTTTTGTAAATATTATGCATTAATAAAGAACAACATAAAAAACATTCAGTACCATACAAAATATATAGCAGTGCATCTACTCAACACAATGTTGAATTGAAATATTGACAATATGCATAAGACATTGAATATATTAATATTTTATATACAGGTGTCTGGAAATAATCGCAAATATTTCATGGGCAAGTAGAACGGATTAAACTAAATCGAAAAGTCCTCTATCATTTTGTAAGTTTCCCCAATAGTTAATGAGATATTAATCCTTAAAGATAGCCGAATATTACTTCGAAGTGTATATACCTACCGATCGCGCGGACCGTGGGGAACGGGGATAGCTGGTAAGCGCCGTCCGAGCTATGGAGGCTTGCGGCGGTGTGCGCGGCGCGGGGCGCTTGCTAGCCAATCCCTAACTCGCAAACCCGCGCGCCAAGCGATCGGTAGGCACATACACTTCGCAATAGTAGGTCGGGCGAGCGCGTGTATTCGGCTATCTTTAAGAATTAATATCTTATTAACTATTGGGGAAATTTACAAAATGGTAAAGGACTTTTCGATTCAGTTTAGTTCGATCTACCTGCCTTTGAAATATTTGACGATTATTTTCAGACATCCTGTATATATAGATTTTTCGACATAAAATGGATATATATCACAATTTTCTTTGTTCGGAGATTTTTTTTAAATATAGAATATAAACTTATTTTTAACCACTATTATTTCGGAAATTCTTTAAAATACAGAAGAGGATTGAATTTGTACTATTTTTTGTATTACCAAAAACGATAAAAATTTTATATTATATATATCATTTCCAAGAAAACATTGGCGCTGCTAATTTAATATTTAAACTGACAGTATCATAAAAAACAATATAAGAGTAAAAATTAATACAATAAATGAATTTGTACTAATTTATATTATTGAAAGTAAGTTAATACTTTACATGTTTTCTCCTTAGAATGACTTTATAGTATATTTACAATAGTTACAATCTATGATATCTGTAATACGTTAGCAATTAAAAAAAAAATAAAATGATGTTTTGAAGATATCCGATTTGATGTAGAATGCCTCAAAGATTGTAAGTATATATGTATAATAAAGTCATTTTAAGAAGAAAAAATGTAAAAAAAATATTAACTTACTTTTAATGGTACAAATTAGTACGAATTCAATTGTGTTAATTTTTGCCCTTATGTTGCTTTTTGTTGATCCTATCAATTTAAATATTAAATTAACAGCGCCACTGTTTTCTTGGAAATGATACATAATGTAGAATTGTTTTTGATAAAATAGTACAAATTCAATCCTATTGATTTCTGACATTATTTTTTTTCTTTCTTTTATTTTGAATATATTATATCTTTATTTATGTATTATATATTATATTTTTATTTATATATTATATATTATATCTTTGCTATACGGTTAAAGACAAAATTTCTTTAGAATTTATATAGCAAAGAAACATTTCTTTGAATCGAAGATACCTTTCCCTGGAAGTATTCCCGATTAAATTTAATTTTTCTCAGGATGTATTTAAGCAACTCCAAAAATGAGTTTAAATGCTTTTTTATTTTTTTTACTTTTTGGATTTTTCTACGTAAAATGTCCCGTAAGTTTTGGCCAATGCTTTTGTGTAAATAGAGCGGACTAAACTGAATCAAAAAGTTCTCTACCATTTTACAATTTTCGTAATAGTTAACAAGATATTAATTACTAAAAATTGCCAAATATTGATTTTGAATAATTTTTTACTCAAATACTGTCAACTTTACAGAAAAACTGCAAGAGACAAAAATCATTTTTCTTCTCATAAAGTTCTGAGAAATTTTTTAGAATTTTTTTAGAATTTTTTAATGTCGAATTTTCTCATGTTGGTAAAAATAACAAAATCCCTCAGTACTAAAAAATTAATAAAAAATTCTGAAAAAATTCTTAGAGTTCTATTCATATTTTATTTTTTTTAATTGCTAACATATTACAGATATCATACATTGTAACTATATTGTACAATAAGTATACTAATAAAGTCATTCTAAGGAGAAAACATATAAGTAACTTACTTTCAATGGTACAAATTAGTATAAATTCAGCTGTATTAATTTTTATCCTTGTGTTGTTTTTTATGGTACTGTCTAAATATTATATGGTATAGTTTAAATATTAAATTAGTTCGTTCTATCTACACAAAAGCGATTGGCCAAAACTTACAGGACACCTTGTATATGTGAGTAATACACATGAAAAGGAAAACTTGAGTCGATTCTATTAATAGATTCCAATTTATTTCAAATTTTTCTAGTATAATAAAACTTACAATAAAAGATTTTTAATTTTTCAAATTTTAATTTGTAATATAATTATTTGATTTACATAATACATTATAAAATTTTATTCTTTAATTGTACATTACGATCAGTGCTGATGAATCAAAATTGTGAAACGTGACAATACTCCGTAGAGGAACGTAACCAAAGCTAAGCGATGTGTTTTACAGTTCAGTAGAATTATTCAATAATACGTGACTACGTGACTTTTTTAAGTTCATAATTATTGTGTGATTTGTAAAAACGATTAATTTCATTTATATATTAAGCTTTTTTTGTAGGGTTTATACTTTCTACATAGAAAATATTAAAAAAAGTTTTGTCAGATACATAAAATTTTTTTAGGATTCACTATTAATTCCTGTATGAAATCTGTGGATAGTTATTGAAATGCCTTAAATTATAGATATAAACCAAATTTGTCAAACTGTAATTGGCAAGCTTCTATTTGAGCTGTGTTCTCAAAAATGTGATATAAGTAGAGAGTCAAATTTTTAAGAAACAATCTTTGCGTTGAATTAATAGATCAGCGATACAAGAAGAAGAATCAGCAATTTTCCGTAGAAAAAATAGTCCTTTATCGCGAAGAAATGAGTGATTTCATTGATAATGATTGTGAAAACTTATGTCTTTTGCAGCAGGAATCAGAGACTGCAACAGTTCCGTTTATCATGAAGAAAAGAAAATTAAAAAAGTAAAGGATATCTATTCATGATCTACAAGATATTGTTGTGATATCTAATTTATTAAATATTTCAAGTTATTAAATAAAATCATGTATGTATGGAAGGGTAAATTACTTCTTAATACATCCAGAAACGGGATTATTATCTGTACTTACAATTTTGGAATTCTAATATTAACCAACCCTTTTATTCTATTTATTAAATTCTTAAAAATAAAATCTAGAAGGTTGTTTAATAAAATATTAATAAAAAATTCCAAATTTTTTTTAGTGAAACTCTGGATGTGAAAGTAACAACGCTATGTCAACGAAGCAAAAAATTATTCCTTTTTTTGTATATATGTATAATAAAATGGAATACTAAAATCAACATTATCCGAAACATTGCTTTTAAAATCCTGCAAAACTATCAGTGACTATAGGAGAGAGAAAAGTGCTAAAATTCTTGTAAAATTCGTCATCAACTTAAAAAATATCAATTCCAAAACCAGTTTGATCATTTTCAAAAATATATCTTCAGAATATATATCTTCAGAAAATATATTTTCAGAATTTTACAAGTGGAAGAATAAATTTTCATCATTTAAAAGTACTTAATAACAAGATTATTTAGATCACGTTTCATACACAATAAAACGACTAATGAAATTAAATTGTATCCGTCTTTCATATATATAGATGTTATTCAGTTTGTTAATCTCAAAATTATTATTTATTCGATTGTAACTATTGTAATATTTTTAACAATTATTTTGTATAAAAATAATACAATCAAGCAACGCGATAGCGTCGCGATGCTAGTGCATAAAAATATAAAACGGGTCGCTTGACGGATCGCTTAACCGCTTGACGTGACTTGACGTGTGAATATCATATATATGTTCGTGCCATTGTCAATTCGTGACGCTACCACTATTTAGCTTTATCTGAAGTTTTGACATCAACAAATTTTAAATTAAAATTACTTAAAAATTAAAACCGTAATCAAAAATCTAAAAATACTTTTATATTGTATAATGTCATCAATATCTTTCAAAAGTGACCAATCCGAATCAAATTGGTACAATCAATACCATGTTTATGATAACACATACATATAAAATTTTTTATTAAGTTGCTGTTCACAATGCCTTCATACAATTTTAATTTTAATTTAAAATTGAAATAAAATTACGAAAGTGAACTTTGATGTGCATACGGGTGACAGATAAACAGAGGGGGGGGGGGGAGGAGAGAGAGAGAGAGAGAGAGAGAGAGAGACGACGGACGACGATGACGACGATGTTGAACAACTGGTCAATGACGTACACATATATTGAAATACATAATTTGAAAGACACGTATATCCTGTATTTTAATATACAGTTACACAAGTAACGTATTTCATTTAGTATGATTATTAATGTATAACAAGATATCCATACATTTAAATATATATTTACGTTATACAAGTATTCATGAAAAAAAATTTTTTTAATTTTAATCTTGAAAATATGGCAGTTGTAGTACAATATTTTAAAGATTTTTACCATGCACGAAAAAGTGCACAAAATTAAAATCAAGTAAGAACGGAATTTTATGTCTCTTCATTAAACATTTGATATGTATAAATTGTCAATGCAATAACATAGGGCAATATTAATCTAAGAATAATGAGGTGGGGGATGCGCTACAGAATTTTGTCAAAGCTATCCTTTCTGATTGAGACCTTGTAAAAATAATATATTGTGCAACATTAATTAATTATGATTGAGTAAACATACTTTCTAGATCTTTTCTTTATAGCATAACTATGTTCATTTAAAATATGTACATATTCTACATATATATCATATCAATCTTCTACATGCAGGATGCATCATCAAAATCTGAACAAATCGAACAATTTCTTTAAACAAAATGTTTTTAATAAAAAAATTAAATATTACAAAAAACCTTTTACGGAGGATTCCTGTAGAGCACACTTATTCGAGTTATACCCCATTAGTTTGAATGACGCCTATTCTCAATTTGAAGCATTCGTACGCACGCTGTAATGTAGCGCTGTCCATGCCGACGAATGCTGCTTCCATAGCGATCTTTAATAACGTCACATTGGGATGCTAAGACTTGTTTGTGACTCTTTCAATTACACTAGTAATAGTCCAAGAGATTTAAATCTGGGCTATTGGGAGCCGAGACGAGCAACTCGGCTTGTCCTGGCAACTGCTCAAAGAGCATCTTATTGAAGGTCTTCCTCGGCAATTTGACGCATTGTAATTCGCTTACACCAACAATCGATGCTAATTTTCGCCCTGGGTCCGAAATCAGCGCTCTCTCAACGACTGCGGTGCGTTCTTTCGAGTGACTCTTGCCGGTATACTGGAACCTTCATTGGATTGTTTTGAAGCTATATATTTTGCCACAAGGTCATAAACGGTTAATCATAACGGATATTCAAAAAACCGAATTATTTCCGTTGCTGAGCGCCCAGCGTGAAAGCCTTCGATGATCATGACTCTTCGATTATACTCCGCACTTGGTTTCAACATCGCGACCATTTTGAGAATATGATTTACTAGAAACATTAAGCTTTCTCGCACATCAACAACAACCTCTGGAGGCCACAAACGGAAAATTGAAATTTTGGTGACACGTTCTATATATCATTCAAGTTGTAATAATAACAATATAAAAACACAGAAATCAAGGCCTACAATGTGCTTTTTGTTTCTTGTTTCTTGCCTTTTGTTATTTTTTACATCTTATCTTTTTGTTTTTCTGGTTTTTTGTTTTATTACCCGAGATAAAACTTAATTTTGAAAGATAGAAGAAATACAAAAGAAGCAAAAAATATAATTGTTGATAAAACGGCAAAGGAGAAAAAAAAGCAAAAGATAAAAAACAAGAAACAAGAAACAAAAAGATTGAAGATGCATTATAGAAGAGACTTAATGAAAGTAACGATCCATTGTGCGCATCGCAGTAATATATAATTTTTGTTATTGTGTTATCTTAATGTATCATAATTATCTTAATGTTATCCACAATTAATTGAACATTCGACTCTATGTTAAGTCATCAGCAATGTAATCATATACAATTAGTAATTAATATTCGTTTATTTTCGATGCGTTAAGAATTGAGTCACAAACAAATTGCGTGTGTATAATTGCGTGTATAATATGTGTATAATTTAAATTTATGTTTTAATGTAAAATAAAATTAAAAAACGTACGTATTTATTTTTAATTTGATCATTATTTTATTTCTGATATTTTAGATTCTGAAGTCACTCACTTACTTAAATTTTTTTGCTATCTTATTCGAATAAAAGAATAATGTAATTATGTAATCTTGTAATTCCATGTAATTGATAATTATTAACATAACTCAACATAATTTTAATGTATACATAAAATATATTTTTAGCATTATTTGTCATATTTTTAATATTATATATTGCTTTAATTGAATTTAATATTTAAATATGTTATGTCTTTCTCTTCCAAAACAAATAAAATTTAAAAGAGTTTTATAGATCTACAAAATTTATTTTAAATCTTGAAAAATCAAACTTAAAAATCGATAATGAATATTTTAATCTTCATAATTTCTATATCATGCTTTAGATAAAAAATTGAAGTATTAATTCTGTCTTGATCTATAATTACTGCAATAATTACTTGATCTATAAGTACAAAGATATGAGGTTTATGTTATTTATTGCAGTGTAATTCATCAAATGCAATCGTAATAATCTCTTGAAAAAGTCGATATTACAGAATATTGTATGACATTAATTTTAATTGCAAATTCTTTCCTTCTATCTCTTTCTCTCTCTTTATTAAAAATAAAATTGAGCAACATAATATATTGTAAAAAGTGCAGTGTTTAAAATGTTTATGTTTAAGACATCTTTACAAACGTTTAATAATAATAAATAATAATAAATATTTTAATTTTAAATGTTTTAAATTCAAAGACAGAGTTTGTTTATCGAAAAAGTTTGAAATTAAAAATTTTTTAATATTTAAAAAGCGGAGAAGAATAAAACATTTTAATATTAAACACTTCTTTCTTCAATTAAACACTTCTTTTTTTCAATATAATGTTGTATTACAACATTATGTAAAATGTTTTAAATATTTTTTTTTTAGTCTTGTCAGAAAAAAAAAATCTTCGCTCTATTTAGGAAGTGTCAAAGTAATGTTAAAAAGAAAGACAAGGCATTAAACTGGAATGAGAGCGATTAATAAGGATTTCCTTTGATTATTAAATGTTATTTTTAGTAGACTTTCGACGAAGCAATTAAGTCGAACGATCTCCATTATTTTTTTACGGAAACTTAACGATTTACCGAGATACGAAAAACAAGAATAAAGATACTTTTCTACTTTCAAAGTACAATTCGCTATATCATCTATTGTAAATAGATGACTTATTATTTACTCATTTCGTTCGTTAATCCGTTATTTAATTCTTTGAGGTGGACGCGGCATTACTTTGAGGTAATCGCCGTACAATACGTTTTCTGTGAATACGTAATAAGAATCTTATGAATAATTCCAAATACTTCAAAGTTATATATGGCTAACTGTATACATTGAAATCTTCGTCACATTTTCCAAATAAAAAAAAATAGCTCACACGATTCCAGCAGTGTAATTTCTAGATATTCTTGAAATTTTAAATTCTTGGAATCTTAAATTGTAAAATTTTCTAAATTACAAGAATTGATCATTATGTTATGTAAAAATATTTATTTAGATAAAAATGTAATTGATTAATATCACGTTGTTTGTTGAAGTTAATTCGCGTTGCGTATAATAAATTAGTACAAAGTGAGTGTCAGAATAGAAATGTAAATATTGCAAAAAAAGCTGAATAAATTAATTAAAATATGTCACGTTTATGTAAAATATAGGATGCGTCATCAAAATCTGGATAAATTTTAATTTAAATTTTCCGTTATATTTTGGCCTCCGCCAGAGATTGTTGTTGGCATCTGAGAAAGCCTGATGCTTCTAGTAAACAATCATATTCTCAAAATGGTCGCAAAACCAAGTGCGGAGTATAATCGAAGAGCCGCGATCATCGAAGACCTTCGCGCTGCTGGATGCTCAGCAACGAAAATAATTCGGTTCTTTGGATACCGATCAACCGTTTATGATATTGTGGCAAAATATACAGCTTTAGAACAATCCAACGAAGGTTCCAGTATGCCAGCAAGAGTCACTCGAAAGAACGCACCGCAGTTATTGAAAGGGCTCAAACGCTGATTTCGGATAACCGAGGGCAATCGTTGTGAAAATTAGCATCGATTGTTGTAAGCGAACCAACAATGCGTCGAATTGCCGAGAAAGACCTTCAAAATCGTACACATAAAAATATAACAGATTGTCTCTGAGGTTACCAGGATAAGCCGAGTTGCTCGTCTCCCATTCTGGCCTCCCAACAGCCTAGATTTAAATCCCTTGGACTATTACGTAGGATTAATATTATGGAGTATAGTTGAAAGGATCACAAACAAGTCGGCATCTCAATGTGACGTCATTAAGGACCACTATTGAAACAGCACTCGTCGGCATGGACAGCGTTACATTACAGCATGCGTGCGAACACTTCAGATCGAGAATAGAGGACATTATTCAAGCTAATCATTATTCAAGCTGGGGGATCGAATAATTAGAGCTCTAGAGGGATCCTCCAAGTGCTATGTAAAAAGATTTTTTTGTAATATTTAATTTTTCATTAAAAACATTTTGTTTAAAGAAATTGTTCGATTTATCCGAATTTTGGTGACACACTCTGTAGATTCCATGATATGAAAAATATCGTGTGAGTATCTTAGTCTCTACGTGTCAGATGACAAGTTGTAACTATGATAAGCAATCATGTAAATTAAGATCAAAAGTCTTAGCTTGAATATCATAATTAATATGGTCGCACTAAAATTATATCGTAGGTAATATTAAAGCGAGAAAATACAAAGAAAACCGCCAGAAAAGAGCCAATGATCAATGACGGAATTGCATTATGGCTTGGCGGTGGTTGACGATAATGATTCCGATCCACATCTTGCCTTAGGCAAGGGTTGCGCGGTGAATCAGCAACACTGCCGCCACCCCATCCCCAAGGAAACACTCATTCTCTCCTCGATTGCAATTCACTACGATTCGCGATCTTGAACCTCTTATTGTACTGATCTCTGATGTAATTTGCATCGCAAGGAATGTAAGTGCATGCGCGCGGATGTTCGCGTAGCGAGTCAAAGTTCTCCGTTCGCGGAAAATAATAAAGGGAAATAGTAAAGACGATACCGTATTCGGATGGTCTTGACTGGTCCGATTGATCCGCAGCGCCACTACTGCCATGTCCGCGGTCCACGGCAAAGGGGAATACTCACAGTTCTCTCGGTCGATAAGCAATGTCCAAAGAAAGGAAAATTATAGAATCATCAAATTATTTCAGATCAGTTTTTCAAAAACTTGAAAAAATTCATCTAAATTAAATTTCATAAAATTTTTCATCCCAATCTAAATAAAAACAATACAAATTTTTAAATTATTAAATTATTATTCAAATTCAAATTCAAATTCAAATTTAGAAGATGGCCCAGAATTTACGAACTTAATTTCATTTTTAATTTTAATTTCACTTTTAATTTTAATTTTAAATAAAATCTAAATTAATTTGTCAAACGTATGTTTTTTAAATTTTAATCTTAATAACGATTTAAAAACGATTAATTTTTATATTTATAGTATTGTTGCAACAAAAATTAAAATTGTTGAAATACCTGATAATAATTTTGAAATATCTGATAATAATTTTGATTTATTTGTAAAATTAAAAACTCTTGAAGCAAGAATTGCAATTAGATAATTAGATGATTGATGATAAAATGATTATTTTTATACACAACTATAGGAAATAAAACCCAGATTATTTTCATCATTCCATACTCACTTTTTAATATAAAAATATATGTACAAACCGATCGTCGGTGTTTACATTCTTTAAAATAAATTATTGATTGATGAATTATTAAACACTTTTAAACAACAAATCAACAATTTTTATAAATTTATAAAATATTAATAAATATGAGATAGTTCAACAGTAATTATTAAACACAAAGCTATAATTAATTATATTCTTTGTAAGATTGAAAATTATAATTACATTTTACGACTATAAAATATTAATCTCGGCGCTTTAAATTGTACAAAATTTCAGCAATTATATAATTATATATAGCATAACAATGTAATAAAAATTTTTTCGGTTCCCGAATCTTTTCAGTATGCGATGTCAATTGAAATTGTCATATTACTCATTGTACGATTTATTATATATGAGTCTCATATTAAATGAGTAAATCGATGTCTCTTACACTTGAATACATAGTTTTATTAATCTTAATTGACACGCAATTTGATCGTCTATCTATCTGTCCGAACAATATACATATATTAAAAGTTGTAAAAACATTTTATAATAGATTCATAATTTTATATTTTTTAAAAGCAAAAAATAATATGAAAAGTTTAATCCTTCTAACTTCTACATTAAATGTTTTTTTAATTAATAGTACATTTTTAATTATAATATTATCAACTAATGATAAAAGTAAGAGAAGCGTTACTTATGGTCGCAGAAAACAAGAGATTTGTTTGCGTCGCATGTTCCAACATATTGTAATATGTTCCTCTCATAGCTCTTACTCATTCCAACGTGTTTGATAGAGTGAGTAAGAGCTGTGGTAGGAGCATATTGGAGCATGTTGGAGCTTGCGACGTGAACAAACCTAAGATGTTGGCGATACATTGATTAAATATTGAGGATATATTTGGTCAATATTAGATCAATGTTTAGTTAATATTATGCTAATAATTATGCTAAGATCTATGTATATTTGAACATGCACACCAATTACTCATCCAAAATTTAATTACATTGAATATCGGATATAATGTTATCGAATTATGTTCTAATTGGGATCTTTTTGATTGATCATAGATCTTTATGAATTCTTATGGACTGGCGCCATCTGCAACGTTAGAAATCTGACAATGAGTGCACCGATGATTGCCGGCTGCGATGTTGCGAAACGGGGGAACTTGGCCCGACACGGCGCCGTACAAAAGCCGTCATATCGCGATAGCGTTCAGTTTGCATTTGTGTGCGCGCTTCATCGGCAGATAGCCGTGGATTTTCCTTGGAACTGTCCGTTGTAAAGAAGTGAGTAATTCACTTAATAAGAAAATATTACCGATCAACTGATAGAATATAAAAATCCGCGTAGCAAAAGCATGGACACGAATGAGTTAAAATTTGAAAAATTCGAATCCTCAATTTGCATTTACAAATAGGAATATGAGGGAATTAACATGAGGTCTTTGATTCCAATGATTAGTTGTGAATACTGAATTGTGAATAGCTAATTAGTATTGTCTACAATTATCTTCTCACAGACTGAATTTTTGATCGCTTTGCAAAAGATATGATAAGCTCTATGAAGATTGATTATTCCATATTAAAATAACGTTGTTAATTTTCCCTCGTTTCCCAAAATTTTATGCACTTGCGCAATAAAACAATAAGCTATTAAATCTTGCTGAATCATATTAAACTAAAAAAGTTTCGGATTTGTGAAGTAAATTTATCGTGAACGTTTTTCAATAAATTCATAAAACGGGGCCAGCTTAAGGAACAGTCTTAAGAAGAAGAGCAAGTGTTGCGTTATATTTCGGTAAGTGTGTCATTCCCAGGATTGGGTACAGATAGGCCATGTTCTGATATGCATTGTCAGTAGTGAAAATCTACAATTCACATTACGTATATTCAAAAAAAATTCTTAAAAATCTATCAGAATTTTAAATTAATTGAAATTCTAATAGATTTAACTCGAAAATGTTTAATTACAAATCAGACATTTGTAATTAAACATGCTAGTTGAAATGAACTAGAAATTGAAATTGCGATAATTAGAATTTTAAATAATATGATCAGAATTTGTTTTGTTTGTACTTCTTGTTGTATAATCAAAACATTTTTTTCAGTGTACACTATAGATTTATATTATTGACAACATATATCCGAACACGGTTTTGGACAACTTCTTAAATATATGCATTCACCTGATAAATGTCTGTCATTAAGATATGTAGATCTACGAGTCATTTGTGAAATGGCAGACATCTTATTGATAAAAAAACCTAATATTATTAAAATTATGTTAGACAATATACTTTAAATCAATATATTGATGTTATATTTTAAATCAACATTATGTTCGAAGAAGGGATCTGATTTGTGAAATTGTGCATCACGGTTGCGAGATCAGGCATCAATTATATTCATTTCCATTTTATTGCCATCTATCAAGTAATTCATTTTAAACGTGTATTTATATTATAAAATTACCGTGTAATTATTAATAGAATGTGTGCAGATACATACACACACACACACACACACACGCACATATATATATATATATATATATATATATATATATAATATATATAATAACTATAACTAATAAATAAGTAAGTACAGTAAGTAAAGTAACTACTAATAATAATAATTAATTATAGTACTACGAGTAGACGTACTACGAC
>NW_012130068.1:5954081-5969244 GCF_000143395.1 Atta cephalotes | reverse complement strand
ACGTAACGTAAGTAAGTAACGTAACGTAACGTAACGTAACGTACGTACGTAACGACGTTAGACGTAGTAGACGTANAGCAGAGAGATAGANAGNAGNGANAGAGAGAGAGAGAGAGAGAAAGAATTGATCAAATCTCAGTTAACTTTAACGAGTATTCATGAATCACATTAGACACAATCCACATATTTAATGTCAGTCAGACAAAATTATTCATATTGTTTTTCTTTTTAGAAAGTTTATTATTTCTTAGATTTCCTTCAACTTTATTAATTAATATATAAAAACGCTACTGTTTTTTTCACGTTTGCATTTTATGTTGTTCGTTATGCTATCAAAAGCGTAATCGTGAATTATTATAAATGTCTATTCAATATTGATGATTTCTTACTTCAGATACATCTGTTACTACTATTATTTAGGAACTTTTTATGTCGTTGTATTTTTTAGAAGAAATAATATATTTATAATGTACGATTTATAATGTATACTGTAAAACGATCATTACGATATTGCTACGTTTGTTTTAGTGCCGAGACATTATGTTGAGTCTCCAGATATTTTTTGTAGAAAATACAGTAACATATAAGTCACTACTTTATTTTAAAGATAAAGTTATAAGTAAATAATTTAACCGCTGTTGGTGTTATCTTAATCTATCAGACGTCAATGATATAAAGGTAATCTTCCTCTCTCCTCCTTCTAATATTATTCTATTACAATCATTATTTTTAAGAATAATTGGTTAATAATTGGTTAATTCCTACATATATTTTTTCAATTAATTTTATAAGTGATATTATATACATTTTTTCGACATCTCATGATGCGGTTTCTAACAGCACGTTCTGTTGTGTATGAAAAACGCTATGTTTCCATATATTTAGCGTTCAGCTGTTTGCATATTTCTTTACTGTCATATATTCACCTTGTGTAAATGTAAAACTGAAGTATGCAGGGGAATATGCTATTTCTCACTATTTAATGTGTCATACAACTTCTAGTCTAACCAGCTTTCGAATAGTCTTTAAGTTTATCGCATGTTGTTTTATTAGTTTAACTTTACCTTTGATATTAATTGTTATTATTTTATTAGTTTATTACTGAATGAGACTTTTTTTTATGTTTTTGAGAAATATTCCTATCGAGTCAAAATAAAATATGTATTAAATAATATTATTAAAAGTTTTTATTTTGTATGTTGCTCATTAAATAACCAATATTATATAATTTTTAATCATCATCTTTTCATTTTTTTATAATATAAAGGTTAAAATAAATTATGAGATATTAATAGTTAAATAATTTAAATTAATATAAATTTAATTTAAATATTAATAGTTAAATAATTATGTAATTAGTTAATTAATGATGTTTTTTTATGTTGTTTAATTAATGATTTTTTTATTATGGTGATTTCTTTTATCTACTTTTTTTTACTTTTATATTTATTAATTTTAATATGAAAATTACTTTTACTATCAATGATCAAGAAGCTCAGAAATAAAACGTATCTAAATTTTCGTTATCTGTATTCGAACTAATTTACTTTAGTTTTGATGTATTGTCGTATCAGGATGATATCGTGATTTATAATCGACTTCAACGAAAAGTAAATAGAGCATAATTGATAATTGCAATTATATATCAGTGTAATGTTTACGAAAGTTTCTCTCTATGTACTGATATCATAAATTTATTACTTATGTCATTAAGTTAAACAGAATTAATCAAAATTTAACTTTGTAATAGAAAGTCAATTCAAAAAATAAAAAATCTAATTACTGGTTATCAATTTGTCGACAAATTATTTAATTATCATTTGTAAAGGAGATTTGTTTACATATGTATAACGATAATGCGGACAATAGACATATAAGCTATGATTTATTAAGAAAGATAAGGAAACTTGTTATTTTATTCGTAACTTTTTAGCATTTTATCTATAAATTATTTAATTATCATTTGCAAAAGATTTGCTTACATATGTAACGATAACGCGGATATACGCGTATACACTACGATTTATTAAGAAAGAATAGATAAAGAAAACTTGTTATTTTATTCGTAACTTTTTAGCATATTAAAGCGAAAAGATAAGATTTTTGTTAATTTCATGCTAAATATATGTCGTCATATTGTATACCTCTCATATGATTTATTGTTATTGAAGTCGACTTTAAGGTCTTTTTTAACCGTGACAGGTACTCTCTGGTCACGTAATGTGTGTAACACATACGTAATCTGGGCGTGGATTAGAATGCGATTCACGGCATGAATGCGCACTTCCTCCTAAACCTGCATGTTGCATTGCATTATTGTTAACCCTCGAACCCTAGCAATGATATTTGTTTGTTGTCGTGGATTAGAATGTGCAATTTACGCAAATTCTGTTGTAGTTTAAAAAATATTTCTACCACTTTAATCATTATCTTTTAATGAGATAGATTGTATGTTCCTTATCCCTCAGTAAATTATTTTAATAAAGACAGAAGAATTTTAGAATTGAATTATATATATATATATATTATTTTAAATATTATTCTATTAATATTAATATCTATAATAAATATTATTATAGGATTTGATTTATACAAGTATCATGTTTCATAAATGCAATCTTGAATTTTTTTTGATACATCTCGTATGTTATAAACCGCCATGCAAGATATCGAAAAAATTATATTGTCCAATACAATCAATTTGAAAATATGTGTTATATATTGAAAATTGACTAATTTAAAAAAGTAATAGAGATAATCTTGATTAATATGGGAGGGAATATCCTTATATCATTGATTTTTTAATAATCGACAATATTACAATTTCGAATTGTATTTACTTTGGGTTTCAATGACACGATCGTTCTCTTCTATATCATTTTATGCTATCGTTGGCTGTTTGAGACAGTAGAAAATTCTTGGTAACGAGGAGTGGCAGGATGAAGAACGATTCGACCGTGAACTATAAATTCCGATTAAACACAGGGGCATAGACAGGGCATAGATTTCGTTCGGGATATGTGTTTTGAGCGCTATTACATTTTATTCTTACTTTATGTTGATTTATGTTTGTTTTAGGTTGATGTTTAATGAACAATAAAAATAGAATGACATAATAACGCTGTTAAAGTACTCTTTATAGACATAGATGAATTAAGTCGCCTAGTGAATTGCAGAACGAATTGCCGATTGTCACAATAGTGATGTTTTGCAGCAATATTTTTTACGTATATTCATAGCAAGAAAGCACGATAAAATTCTTCATAATTCCATGATAACTCATAAATTTTGCTTTAATGCACTTCGCCACGAAAAACATTAATATACGTGCATTTAATTATCTTTTCTCGCATCAGAATTCAGTTATTTACATATTAAAAGACTTTGTAATACAATATAATTGGCATGCATTATACTAAATATACTATTTTTAGGCTTGTATATATTAATACTTAATACTATTTTTATACTTGTATATATTAGAAAAAGAAGATGTTTTCTCGTATATATTCACAATTTTATTATAAATCTCCTGATAAGAATATAATACTAGATATAGATACACATTGTTGATCTTATAATTTAATGACTTTTTATGTTGAAGTTGATAAAAAAAAATTTAAAGCACATTGCAAAATTAATTTGAATGTTTTAATCAATTATTGTTTATCGACTTTAAAAGTGACTTTAGACAATTAATAATACTATTAACAAATACTGATCGAGTGTTAATATTAATAGATTGATGTATAGATAGTGATCTAGATTTTGATTTCTCGAGCTTGATTCTGTCGCTTTATTAGGATCCATGTCACAGCACAATAGATAATGTATTATATGTAAAAAAATTAAAATATATTATCAATAATATTGATCATATAAGATTGTAAAAATACTCATAATATTGATGCATACTGTTAGTATTACTAATTCAAAATTATCTATCAGTATTATTGACCATGTAGAGTCACCTTAATAATCGATACGTAGTCAATTGTCTCGCTTTACAAAATTGTAATTATTTTACATTCTTCATTAAAATGAATAATTCGAAATCGCAAAATAATACATTTACACGATTATTCTTTCTTCATTTTGGCTTCATTCTTGGCTGTGTTTACTTTTGTCAGATAGCAATTAATCAAATTATTTCTATCACCTGCATTGACACCAATCGTTATTTATAATTATTGACTTTAATTGATTACGCATTTAATTTATAACATCAATTAATTTGTAATTTAATTGATGTGAAACTTCAGTCTTGGTAAAAAAATTTTTTAAATACCTTTCTTATATCTGAATTATTCTGAAATTAATAAAACAATTTAAGATATGTTGAAACGAAAAATATTTTCATTTTGTTTTCTACAATTTCAAAATAATATAATAATATAATAATATAATAATATGTGAATATAATTTAACAAAAAATTATCTATTTTCATATGCACATATTATATATTTATATTATATTGGATTGTCCGGAAAGTTCGTGCCGATTTTGAAGGGAAATTGAAACGCAGAAGATTTAAATTTTTAATTTCGTTTATTAAATTTAAATCTTTTGCGGCACGAACATTCCGGACAACCCAATAGTACAAAAATTCAGAAACATTTCAACAAAGATTTTGTAATATTAAACAGCAAATTTTTAAAAAAGATAATAATTATGCGCTATATTTATCACATTTATTCATCGATAATTCTAATTTGCTGATAATTTCTTAATCATTCTTAAATTTAAGAGACTGATCAGAGTTTAGCTTGTAGCTCTATGTAATTACACTTAATTAATTCTTGTTACTTCAGTAATTTCTACTCTCACGCAATGCATTAAATTAACTCCTACCGTGCGGAATCAATTATGAAAGTTGTTCAACATTTTTAATTTGTTAAAGAAGACCAGAATCAATTTATTGATTGTCAAAATGCTTATAACTCAATCAAAATATAACTCAGTATATGGCAGAAAAATCTCTTTTTTTTTACTGCAGATTGCTGATATAATATTAGTTTGTTGTGTAAAATGCACTAAAAGCATTGTATATATTATTTATGACTTTGAAAAAAATGAAGTTGGTGAGTAAATTTTTTTTATCATTGTCTGACAAGTCTTTGACTGATTATTTATCACTATATTCCTATATTCATAGAAAATGATATGTCTTAGAAAATTTTTGCTACGACTAATTAATTATTGTCTTGATAAAGTTTGTGAATACAATCTTTTTTACTAAAATTGGCTATATGTAATAGATTAAACAAATAAGACGGAGTCAAGTGATAATTGATTTGAATACCTATAGATCGACATATATTTTAGAGAATATATATATTTACAAATATATTATATTTTATATAGATGTATGTTTTTTCATTTTTTATCTAGAAATTACAGTACAAAAAAGAAATTACGGAGTTTATGATTAACAATGTTTATTAATACATAATTTGTATTAATACTACAATTAAGTAACTTATTTGTATGATAACGAATTCAAGAATAATATTTTTTTGTACTTAAAGAATGTAAGTATTGTTATAATGTATACAATATTTCAAAATCAGGTTACTTTTTTTCTAAAAATTATTAATCAAAAACAATCGATTCCGGTTTCTTTTATATATAAATAAATTTTGATATTATTTCAATGATATATTATTCCGATCAAAAGTGTGCAATAAATCAATCAAAGTTACGGTCACTAAGATAACAAGATTACAAGAACAGATTACGAGATATCGAAGATAAATTTGTTGATACATTTTGTGCACATCCTATATCATTTCTTTTATCGGATTTCTAATGAAATTATTGAACTTAGCATGAATCTACATTATTACAATTTCTTAGACGAGAACGGGAAAGAACTCTCGTTCATTGTCGCAGTATTTATAGGTCATTAAATTATAAAAAAATACATGCTTCATCTCATACGCATGTCAAGTAATAAGAAAAGTAATAAGAAATCGAAAAATAAGAGTTCCTTGATGCAATTCTCACTTTACTTGAGAGAAATTACGAGTATTAAATTGCAATAAAAAATGTTTATGTAATTTAGAGCAATAATAGTGCGATTATTATTCCTCTGCAATACGTGGGGGGGTTTTTTACAAGAAGTTAAGATCGAATCATAATCACGTGGTACGTTAGTTGCTGCCCGTCTTTAGTGGCAATAAAGTCAGTCATGTCGATTATAATGTTTTCAATTTGCATAATGATTCATTCTACAATCAATTCATGAGATACAGAGATACTTACGCAATTAATTTGTATCACTATTAACCTTTTCGTTATTATTTAATAATATATTTGTAGATAAATTGAGCAGATTATATCTAAAAAATGATTATGATTTTATAATAAAAGGTGTGCAAAAATTGGTATTAAATATTTTACAAACAAGTATGAGCAATATATATATATATATATATACATATACGCTTAATTATCATTTTTATTTGATTGATGCGAAAAGCATAATATTATGAAATCCATGGATCTTATCGAAAATAGACAAATGATTATTGACTAAATTGTGCATAAGGCGTGGCAAAGTCAGTGATAGTGATCGTAAGTTTAAAAACAGAATAATCTTTTTGTATTAAATTATAACAAATTTCTACAATGTGTGTGTCTTAATAAAAAGTTGTAAAAATTGTTTTTTATAATTTACAAATATTTCATCAAGATAATTTACTGCTATCTATTAAGAAGGATACAATTCTAGAAAATGATTGTGATGATAGAACGTGAACAATTTCTATCACCATTGATGAAAGAACTTCAAATCAATCTTCTATACTTAGGATCCATGGCGCCACTGACGGCGCAGCTCTCTCATTTTCAACGATATAACGGGTGTGCAGCACAAATGCGTATTTTTTCGATGTTACTAATGTTATTTTCCTTATAACATAGATTATGATATTTTTAATTTATTAAAGAAATAGTAAATAACGATATATATACATAATTTAATTTTTAATGACGATAAAATTGTAATCAAATAATGCATAAATACTTCCAATGTTTTTTTGATTATTAAAATATATAAATAATTTTTTCAAATAATTAAAATTGATATTTTATAAGACTTACATTCGAGTAAATTTGTGATCCGAGATATTATAAGAAGTATTTCACAATAATTAAATAACCTGAGAGATCAACACTAGAAAATGAAGTGCACATTGTGACAAATACATCAGATGAATGTATGTACGTATGTTCATTATTGTTAAAAATTGAAAGTGCGATATTTGAAACCGACGTGTATGCGAATGAGAAAATATTGATCGTATGTAGTGCATTTTGTTTGCACAATTATGTCAAGGAACAAATATCGCATATAATTCTTTCCTGAATTTGATAGATCAATTTTTTGTAAATCAAGTAACAAGTTTTGTTTAACATTACGCTAAATTAATCGCGTTTTAGATTTATAAAGATACAATAAACAATTGTCAATTGTAACGTCAATTGTATATAACAAAAATATAATCTCAACTTGATCAGTTTTAAGTAAAAATGTTTGAAATATATATCTACTTACGCCATTAAAGAATTTTTACGGAATTATATTTTCTATATACAAAAGTCTAATATTTCATAGTAATTTATGGTTAGGAAAATTTGTAATCACAAATATACGCACGTAATATTTTTTATTTAGCATTTATAGCTCTTTTTTATGCATTTATTTTTTTACGATGTATACATATTATACATTGCAATCTTGAGCGTTAATATTGCACGATCATAAGAGATTACAAGATGTAAAACGAATGCTTATCGATAAAAAAATACAAAGTAAACAATTAACCTGAATTAACCTTAATTGCCTCCTAAAAGCTTGATGATATTGAGATTGTGTATGTACAAAAACGCCAGATCTAATTGTTTGTTTTATTACAAGGACGAATAGAAGTCTGTGCTCTCAGCGACACGTGTTGCATATCGCGTAAAATAAATTTGGATTCTTTTTCATGTTTTACATTTTTTTGATGCTAATTTTAATAAGTGTAAAAATTTTAGTTTTAAAATAGATTTTTTAAAGTTTTTATATCATTTCTTCCTTGAAAAATCAACATTTTTATGGAGATATATTAAATGTAATTTATGAAGACATATTAGACATATAAAATTTACGAAATACTCAAAATTAAAGAAAAAAACTCTTCCAGAAAGACTTGTTAAATTAGAGAAAATGATGTTCATTTTAATATTACATATTTTTTTATAGGTTATATAATATCTTTATTTTGAAATTAATCTTACTCATTTTGGTTAAAATAAAAGGAATTTAATAATTATAAAAATGACTTTATTATTTTGTTTTGCGAAAAAAGTTGACTAAAATTTTTATGAAAATCTTCATTTCCAGGTGTTCAATTCAACTTTCTGAAGCTAATATTGTACTATTTTTAAATATGTACTATTTTTTTTCTAAAATACATGCTCTAAATATTATACCTAAAAAAAACTTCTTTCATTTAATAAATTGTGAATTTTTAATCCATATCACGGTTTTTTTTAACGTTTTTCTTACTTACATTTAAATTTGTAAAATAGTAATAATAATAATAATAATAAACAATAATAATAATAATATAATATAATATAATAATAATAATATAATAATAATATACAATTCGGCTTTTATTATAGTAAACACTTGTCGTTAAAGTTTTCACAAATATGCAAGATTTTTCTTCAGATCTTTGTATATTTCGAAACAATAAAAAAATTTACTGCACCTCAGCAATAATCCAATTTGCAGACTATAATCGAAAAAAAAACAACCGTTTAAATTTAAGAAATCACAAACAAAATGGAATAAAAGCAAATTTTATTTTATCTTATCACTTAGACTTTAAACAACTTGGAATAAAACCTACCGTTTCCGTTTGAATAATAATTATATTTTATAACGTATTATATCATCAGAAGACAGAGTAAAGATAGGGAATGTTTCTATATTTTTATTCCAATTGTCATTTACTTGCAATGCGCCGCATGAATGTATAAGAAATAACCTATGCTTTTTTATTCTAAAATTTTTGCAAAATTACATTAAATACATATCTAATATTCTCATGATTGCTAGATGCAAAACTATGCAAAATTATTTGAAAATACTATATCGCTTTTTATTGTTAATTATTGTCAATGATATCCACAAGTTTCACACACTATTATTTAATGTCGATTTACATTGGCTTGCATTGTTTTTTTATTTCGATTTAATATTATTTTTTATTTTCGATAATTAAACGCAAGTACCGTGAAAAAATTTTTTAAACAAAAATGTTAGATATACAAGGTGTATCGTAAATGTTTATGTTTGTTAGTCTATTTTTCTAAAACTGATTTCTATAATACGTTTATATAAAATAAATTATCTAGTATTAGTCTACACATCAAAGGGAACATGATGCAAATCAATAAATAGAGTTCTATATAATAAATATAATGTATACATTTAATGATTTTTTAAAAATACGAAGATATATAAAAAACAATAAATACAATAAAATAAAAATATATAATAAAATATAAAAATTAAGAACATAAAAAAATGATTTATGTAAGTTATTATGTTATGAATTGTGGATTTTTAGATTCAGAATGGGATTATTTCATAAAATGAGATCAATTCCGTGAACACATCCGCCAACATAATTAAATCGATTTATGAAAACCTTCAAGACAGTGTTTTCTTCTTTAAGAGAATAAATACTTGGCTTTTATAAAATAATGAAGAAGAAATCAATTTAAATTTAAGAAAATTTAGTGTTATTAACTAATAATAATTTAATTTTATATAAGTATAATTTATTGACAATGACATTAGTACAAAATATTTTACAATTATTTAACTGTACAATATTTTATTATACAGTTATACAATATTTTTTTAATAAATCAACTTAGATATAAAATGTAAAGCATAAATAATTTAAGAAGCATAATTAAGAAAATGAAGTTTCAAGAATGTAAATAAAAAAAATCTTAATTTTCTAATAATTATGGATTTTTAAAACACGAACTAGAATCAGAATTAGTATATTAGTATTTAATTATTATTTAATTTCAAAACATCGAATATTATTTATGAAATAGATACAAGAAAATAAAAGTATACAGAAAGAAATCATTTCAATTTTTATCATGTAATTTTTATCTAATATTATTATATATTAGTACCAATGTACTATACTCTATAAATTTAATTTACATTTAATCAAAAAGAATCTTGAAGCTTTTCGCTTTCACTTCGTATTGACTTAATATCCTAAAAGTAAACACCATTAGTTTGATGAAAAATAGCTTGAGTAAATGGAACTGACGAGACGGATATTAAGGAATTTTCAATGACCTCTTTCAATGGCTTTAATATCATTTGTTTCTATTCAAGACTTTATCGAGAGCCTACTTAAACTTATTATAAATTCAAGTTACATAAGCATTGGTCTATATTCGATTTATCTAATAAATTAATTAATTACTTACTGCCGGCTTTAAATTTTTTGAAAATAAGTTGATATGGATATGGATAGTGTAATAAATTAAATAAGTTAATATAATTTGTAAATTAAACATTCTTGTAAATTAAATATTCGCTGATATTGATAGCATATTAATGTTTAATAAATTGTACCATAATGCGCGAAATAAAATGCGCTAATATAGTTAATTGTCTATTATGAGATGCTGTAAAACTTTATAGTATTTTAGCATAAATATGGTAGAAAGCGCCAAGGATCGGTATTTTTGGATTTATGAATTTAATTTATTTCCAATGTGACTGTGCGCCGAAACATTCAAACTGGAGGAATTATACGCGAATGACCGAATGTTTCGGTTCACGATTATTATCTCAGATTGATTGTGTTTAAATGCTCGAACATTTCAGCGCACAATTACATCGGAGAAATAAATTAAATTCATGAATCCAAGAATATTATATTATTCGAAACATCTAATTTTGATCGATCCTTGGTGCATTCTACCATATTTATATTATACATTTACAATGTTTTGTTTAACCTTGTTGTTCTTTCTTTGAAGGACAAGTTTAATTAAAGTCATGTCATATAATGGTCATAACGTCGAAATATCCTTACATATGTAATTGAGAATCGGTGATGCTATGAGATGACAATGAGCGTTCTCCAATAATCAGGATTACTGATCGATCAAATTTCGAGTCATCGAAGAAAAGTATTAAAAGAGGAGACAAGAAACTTGCGAAAAAAAAAATACTTTCTCTTTGAAATGTTTGTAAAGTACAATTTTAGATCGCATTTACATATCAATTGAAAAATAATTTTTAGAATTTTTCACTAATTATCATGCAAAAATTATTCTAATTTTTGTCAAAGAAAATCATGAACATTATATAAGACTTTGATATAATTTTTATATAATTAATATTTACAATAAGTTTTACAATATCTATGTTTTTGTTTTAATTATTTAGCTTTATTATTAAAGTAGCTAGAAGAATATATAAATATTTAGGGCTGCAACATATTATATATTCAATATTATGTCTAATTTTAGATGATAAAACTGTATACGTTTATATATACATAATAATGTAATAAAATAATCTAACGTTATAATGTAAAAAAATACATATACATAAAGTTAAATACATATGCATAAAGTTATTACATAATGCATACATATACTCATCAACTAAAAGGTTATAACTTTTCTTTTAATGTTTTTCAGAATGAGCAGTTTGCTCGCTGAGCAATTGATTTTTACTTATGAATCCATAAGTAAAAATCAATTGCTCAGTAAAGGGCATTCTGAAACCTATCGAAAAAAGTGTCGAAATCTTTTTGTGATCATCTGTTTCGATACGAGAAACTAGGGTTGCGTTAGGGAATACACACCGAGTGATTTCAGTATTAATTCATCCTTATTTAATTTTCGGTAAATAACAAAAACAAATAAGGAATAATATTTGGAGGCATTCGAGGTTTATTCATGTCGCATGCTCTAACATGCTCTAAAATGCTCCTACCATAGCATTTACTTACTCTCGTTGAAGTGAGTAGAGCTATAGCAGAAGAACATTAGAGCAAGTCGGAGCATGTAACGCGAACAAACCTTCGGTGTGTACGAACGCAGCTTAATTGTTTTCGAGTTGGAGCTTGTCGATCGATCAGTTAGTTCTCTTGTTATCCTCGAAGTTTGACGTTGGTGTTCAAAGTAACGAATTATCAATATATATTTTACCAAAATACCGAAAAATGTTGTGCGTATTATTTGTGCGTATTCCTGGTATGTCTTGATAATATTAGAAAAAATCTGATATCTTGTGAGTTTTAATAAATTATTAGACATAGTCTACTCCTAATAGTATAATAATAAAGTAGCAATATATTACTATTATGTAATGTAACTATGATAAATCATAATTATATTATTTTAAATAAGTGATAGTATTATTTTTTATTTAGAACTGACTAATGCAATAGTAAACTCTGTCTAATATAAGACGAAATGTCTTTTTATATCTTTTTTCTTGAAAGATATTGTAGTTATGAGTATAATACGAATATTGTTATAATTACGTACATTTGTTATATGCTATATTTGTAATATACAATTACAGATTATAATTATTTATATGGTAAAGGGGCAATTTTCATGCACGGAAGGACACTCTAGTAAAATGCTCACTGCAGTTAATTGTAAATTAAAGATACATAAGAAAAACATTGTATAAACTTTTAAAGATTTTATCAGAAATAAAAAATAGGACAAAAATAATTTTATCAAAAATTATGTACAATTTAAAAACTATATGTTTGGTTTATGAAGTGTGTGAAAAAATTCTAACCTCTTAAAACTTTACTACATTTCGAGCATTGATGACAAGTGTTTTACTGTACTGTTATCATCTCTTACAAATTAGCATGCCAAGAATGTTCGAATTCTTATTTTTATTAGAAGTTTTTTTCACTGTTACTTTGTTTTAAAATAATTTTGTTTTACAAAATATAATTAAATACTTTTTCAATATCTGAATAATTTTAAATAGTTATGAGAAATATTTATTTTTGTATCTATTTTTAATATTTTCGTTTAATAAAACGTAACTTATGCTGCTAATATATTAATCATTAAATCGTTAATTCGTAAGTGCTAACATCTTACAATGCTCGGCATATATTAGATCGGGAATATTTTTGCAGATTGCACCTGTCATTGTTAAATTAGCGTGGATAATGTTTCCGCGGTTATGCTAGACTGAGATTTACGTAACATGTTAACGAGATGTAACCTTGCCGTAATTCACATAAATTCATGCACATTTAAAGATATATTTATCGATTTTCTTCTGATTGATTACAATTTGGACAGAATGATACTGTAGTATACCAGATGTTCTGTGATCTTAAGATAATTCAATTTCAATATCGATAATTGAAAATTAATGGTTATGGAATACCAATGTGCACTAGCATGCAGTGTGAATACATTATTTAATGAAGTTAACAATTTCATATGACGAAGGATAAAATAATTCTAGAATAAATGATCTTTTTTAATTACAAATTTTAAAGAATATCTAAAAATAGATAATCTTATCGCGACGCAAACTGAATAGGATTATCAGCGATCAATATGTAATATCCTAGAACATGTATTCTTCTCGCTTTTATTTCATAGAATAAAATCGTATTCGAATAACATAAAATCATCAAAAGAAAGAAGTATAAACAAAACTCCTGAAAATCCTAAAAATCCTGAGGTTGATCTTTTAAATAAATTTGAAAGTGCTTTATGGAATGTTATTTAAAAAAATATATTAAGTGACACGTAATCTTGTTCATGTTTTAGATCTGAAGGAAATTGTTCTGCAGCATGAAGCAATCTAAAATTTTGATTTGTTATGTTTAGGTTTGCATGTACTGTGTACAACAATATCACGATCAATAAATCGAATCTACGAGTATTGGTGAATCTCGTAAAAATTACTTGCAATGCAGAATAGCAATTGAATCGATTCGTGTGCCGAAGGATCAACGGTGATCCCTGGATGTTTCTAAATTGCAAGGCATTCAAATAGAATACGTCCTTGAGAATGTCGTCGTATGAGGAAAAGATAACGACAGTAATATGTCCCAAGGCAGAGACAGATTGTAACATAACGCTAAAGAGGAATCGGTTGGCAAACGATGAGCCGGCGAAAAATCATACAGCAACGACTCAAAACGATGAGTTGACTGAGATTAAATACGTACCGAGGATAAAGTGGCTGGATCTTAGCGCGCAACTTTTCATACACGGCGGATGTCTTTACGGGCTATATTTGGTGCTCACACAAGCGAAATTACTTACTTCGCTATGGGGTAAGACAAATATTTTTGTAATCCATATATATTTACTCTATCGTCAATTGTATGTAATTTTTTATTTTAACATTCTAATAGAAATTTTTATTAAAAAAAAATTTCATACTTGAAAGGAAATGACGAAGGATAAAATAATTCTAGAATAAATGATCTTTTTTAATAACAAATTTTAAAGAATACCTAAAAATAGATAATCTTATCGCGATGCAAACTGAGTGGGATTATCAGCGATCAATAATATCCTAGAACATTCTTCTCGCTTTTATTTCATAGAATAAAATCGTGTTCGAATAACGTAGAATCATCAAAAGAAAGAAGTAAAAAAAAGTATTTTTTACATATGTCGCTGTGCGATAATATTTTTAATTTTAATATAAATATCTTTTTACAAATCTTTAATACAGTATACATTTAAATTAGTCATTTTCGTGCTTTGACATACCGAATATAGTTCCGTTATCACTTATCAGATAGATGGAAATAAATTTACATAATCTGAGTATACAGCGAATGCTTATTTGATTTTGCAATTTAATTAAAGTATTTGAATTTATATGTTAACTAATACTTTTTTTGTGATACAAAATAAATAATAACTAATACTATTATTATTTATTACATTTCATCTTTAATTCTACAGTGTAATTAATCTTTATTTCATTTTAATTTTATTTCATTTTATTTCATTTTAACAGAAGCATAATTTAAACTTAACATGTGTACGCACACACACGCACGCACGCACACGCACGTACACACACACATACACACACACACT
>NW_012130068.1:5946545-5954061 GCF_000143395.1 Atta cephalotes | reverse complement strand
CACGCACGCACGTACGCACGCACGCACGCACGCACGCACGCACGCACGCACGCACGCACGCACGCACGCACGCACGCACACACACACACACACACCAAAATTAACTTTTAATTTTTGTAATTCTATTTTTAAAATTTAACTATAATAATTCTAGCGCATAATCGCATGGATCAATATTACAATTGCCTTGTGTTCTTTATTACTATAAAACAATCCTTGAAACATGAGTACGTTGAAAGTATTTAATTTGCGATAGCGCAAGAATGTAGGTCGCACGGTAATTTCACGTCATTTGCGAATTAATCACAATAATATCAGCATTGTAATTCTAATGCTGCAACGTGTTTGATTGTACTGAGTATTGATCATCAATTTATCTTCTATCTACAAATCTAAAGTCGTTTTTTAAGAATATTTTACAACGCGTGCAATGTGGATAGATAAAGCACGCAATTCGAACGAAATTATGTCGCTGGTAATTTATAAATGTCTTAGGTGTTATCAAATTTTTCTCACTTTAAATTGTGAAATAGTATGTCGAGTTGAATCAGGAAATAATTATGACAATTACTTTTTATGTTATAAATAATGTAAACGTTATAATGAAGTTTTTTAGTCTCTAGCATATTTTCTCTGAATTTTTACAATTATATTTCTTTTAATTTCTTATCACCGTGTTACTTTCTTATAAATTGATATCGCTTATCGGTATAGCCGAAAGTTGATTTAATAATAATTTTCACAGCTATACAAGCAAAGCCTGATATCACCAGGTAATCATAGCATATCATGCGAGTGTCGAAATGTTTACAATAAATTTGTGTCATACATAGCAGAGTATAATTTACTTATAATAGGAGTTGAATTACACACATAACAATGGCCATGGAAAATAAATGGCAAAATAGAAACACGCACAGCTATGGTTGTGAAAACACTTATAAGAAAAACCTGATAATGAGACAGATTACGCAAATGCACATGTTCATATTCGATTGACGTTTAAAGCCAACACTTATATCGAATTTACTAGCATTGAATCTCATAAAACGGAAGAAAATGCCGCGATAACGATACTACGTCTCGTATTTCTGCAATGTGTATTCGTGGTTACATTGCTCCGCGATATGGCGAATATAACATCTTACATCTAAGGAATACAATAAAAGAAAAAGCAGCTGTTATAATTAATTTATTCATAAAAATTTATATAATTTATAATTTATTTTATATTTCTTAAACTTTGAAAATTATTTATTTTTGTAAAAGATCAAAAATTAAATTATTAAAAAACCAAGAATATATAGATACGTAAGTATTTGAAATAAAAATAGATTTAAATAAACAAAAAGATAGTAAAAGATAGTAAAATAAAAAATTAGAAACATAGAAAATAGAATTAATAATTATTTTACAAACTTATCACTTACAAAGAATTTTTTCTTTTCATAAAAATAAGTGATAAAATCTAATGTAGCAAATACATAATAAAATATTCTAATGTTGCTACTCCTCTTTAATCAAATATAATATATATTATTAACATTTTTGAGAATGTTTTGGTAAATTTTGTATAATTATAGTATTTGTGACGATTTATACATCTGGCTTTGGTATTACGGCTGGCGTTCACAGATTATGGTCGCATAAGGCATACAAAGCTAAATGGCCCTTGCGTCTATTTCTAGTCTTCCTCTTCACGATAACAGGACAGGTGTGTTAAATCCTTACGTAATAATAATATATAATCTTTGTACAATAAGAATTTTTCTTTTACTAATATTGTAATTGCGCTGTCACGCAAAACATATTATTTGTATTAAAGATTATATTTATATATACATAGAGTGGAGCAATAACTATTACTCATAAAATTTCTTTGAATCCAGAGGAAAATGTGTGTAATCAATATTGCACGATAATACGAAGGGGATACTATCATGTGACGATAAGAATTTTTGTTCAAGTTAGTAGAGATGCTTCGGAGATAAAATTATCATTTCTTAAAATGGGTTTGTATAAATATCTTTTTTTTTTTATAATATTGAGATAGAGGAACTCAAAACAAATTTAGAACTCATGACGCAAGATTATTGAGCAAAATTAAAAATTAAGAAATATTAAAAAATACGTTTATATTAAATAAATTTTATTTTGTTTTATGTGACATTTTATTTTTTTATTTTAATTTTGTTCAATAATCCTGAGTCATGAGTTCTGAACTAGTTTTGATTTCCTTTATATTATAAACAAAATATATCAAACTTATTAATAAAATTGACCGACTTCATATCTCCAAAGCGTCTTCACCTCAACAAAAATTATTATCGTGATAGTCTCCTTCGTACCATGCAATTTTGATTACAAAATTTTTCTTTAGATTTCTTTCAGAACACTTCCTTCAAAAGTGATAACCTTACAGATTCACTAATATTTAAAGTGATAAAATTATTGCCACATTCTATGTGTATATATATGTTTCTAAATAATTACAAAATATACATTGGATTGGAACAAAAGTTTATAGCGTTGCAAACTTTAAAATACAAGCAGTTGTAACTTCGTTAAAAATAAACAAAATTTAAATTTAAAAAAATTTTCAAAGTTTAATATCTGTAGTTTTGAAAGATTGCTATGTATTTTCAATTTCTATTTTCAGTAAATTTGGCAATTTTTTACATATAGAAAACTACAAGCTGGACAAAATGAAAATTTTCTTTTTATTTTGTGGATTTGCCTAAAAAAAAAAGAAGCTTACGAAAATTTTCGACTTTCTAACGTAAAAATTTAAAGTTTTTTTCTACAAAATTTTGAAAATGTTTCTAAAATTTTGTATTCTTAAATTACTGCGGATTAAATAAAAGAAGCATTTTGATTTTGATTGTTCATAACTCCGTTAAAAATCATCCATAATTTAAAAAAACAGATTCTTAAAGCTGAAATCTTGCTCTATCGAATGATATAATTGTTAGTTTTTTTTTAACACATGTAGATACATGAATAGTGCTACGAAATTTTATTCTAATAAAAACAATATGTATGTATAATACATATAAAACACTCATAGAGAATATTTTGAAATTCGCGAATTAAAATACTACAATAAGAAAGTCCTGAAAAAAATAAGTTATAAAAATAGTTGCTATTTGTCATTCCGGGCAGTATAGTTTTTTTCGAGACATAAGAGTCAAAAGCTGACCAATTATAGATTATGGTTAAACTACCATCTATTTGTGAGTCAGTATAAATATAATTAAAATTTTTAATTTTACCTTAGGTTTACCCTATTTTCAGTAATTTCTAGAAAACCTCCCGAAATGTTATCATTAAATGATTCAGATAGCTTTAATAATGAATTTTTAATTGCAACAAAGTTTCTGCAGTACGTATTGTATAATATAACAAAATGCGTGAAAAATAGCCCTCTTTATAATTTTAATTGCAAATTCCTGAAAAGTAATTTGGAAAACGGATTCGTATATTTAGTATCCAAAAAACTGTAAAACATATGACTAGTCTTGTTTTAGAATTAAAAAAAATCATTTTTTGTTGAATAGTATAATCTATAATTGACGTATTTTTAACATTTATCTTAAAAACTATTACTTTGAACGACAAGTGGCAAATACTTGTATAACTTATTTTTTCGAAAACTTTGTTGTAAAAGAGACAAAAATTTTTTAAGATATTTTCTATGAAATACATTTTCTATGCATATCGAAATTAATAATGCTAAAATCTTGTCAGACAACAAAATAGATGATAAAAAAATTTACTCATCAATTTCATTTTCTTATAAAAGTCGTTTTAAACAATATATATTGTTCAATCTATAGTGTCAAATTTAACTTAATGTATCGCCATTGCTCCTATTAAATACAATATATCGTTATTTTTTACTAAAACGCTAATTAAATTTGACACTATAGTGTCAATTTGACTATATATAGTGTCAAATTAACACTATATAGTATCAAATAACCATCATTTTAGTATAAAATAACGATACAATTAAATAGAAGCAATGGTGACTCATATTAAGTTAAATTTAACACTATAGATTTAACAATATATACAATACTTTTGATATAACCATTTTACACAACAAATTAATATTATATTAGCAATTTATAGTAAAAAAAGAGACTTTTCTGCCACATTTAAGTTATAAGCTTTTTGACAATCAATCCTGAACGGCACCGGTCTTCTCAATAGTATTTTAATTCGCGCGCGCGCGTACTTAAAAATAAATTAATGAATTCTCAAGGTTTTAACAATATTCTTTTTGTGCAGAAAGATGTGTACACATGGGCGTTGGATCATAGAGTACATCATAAATATAGTGAAACCAATGCAGATCCGCATGATGCGAGAAGAGGTTTCTTTTTCGCTCATGTAGGGTGGCTTTTTATGACACCCCATCCAGACGTCGTCGCGAAACGCAAAACGGCTGATGTGAGCGATCTAGAAGCGGATCCTATAGTTATGTGGCAAAAAAGGCAAAAGACTTATAGTATTCGTCATTCGTTTTTTTCTTGCAAGAAATATTATCCAATATGTATGTACACGTCGATTTTAATGAGATTTTTTATTACTGAAAATACTTGCAAAATAATGAGCCATGATATCCATTTCATCGATATTTACAATCATCAATATTTAAGGAAAAATTGAAATATTTAAAAAAAACTGAAAATTATAAAAAAAATATGAAAAAGTACATTATCAAATACCACTTTACATGTGCGGATAGTTTCTGATATATTTTTGCCTATCGAATCTGTTATCCAAATTTAGTTATCATGTTACGGTTTTGGAAAAAAAATGGTATTGAAGAAGAGAAGAGAGAGAGAGAGAGAAAAATTCAAAGATTTTGGAGATTTTTTTAGACATTGTAGCACCAGCAATATAAATTTTCTTAATTAAAGTATTAATTTTTAGCATTAAAATGCGTCTTATTTTATATCGATATATTCTTCGTTTTTGAGATATAGCCATTTAAAAATAATTTTTTTTTAAATCGTATTAAATAAAGAAATAATAAAATTGGCAAGATACAATATGGCAGGAAGATTATAATCTTAAAATAAAAAAGATTATTATCTTCTTGCCATATTATATTTTAAAATGCATTTTAAAGCTAAAACTTTGGCAAGGAATTAATAAAATTTAGAACAAAAATTTGCTGTTAATGCTACAACATAAAACCTTCTAAATTCTTTTCCATTTTGGCATCTTTTTTTTGAGATTTGCAATGTGCCAAATTTGAACAGTAAATTCGTATTTAGCAGGCAAAAATAAATTGAAAATAATTATTCAAAAAGTTTCAAAAATAATGTTGGAGTATACTTTTTCCATATTTTTTCAATTTTTAGTTCTCTGTGAAAATTTTAATTTTTTATATTAAATATTGACGATTAAAATGTATATCTTTACTTATTATTTTGTTTTTAGTAATGAAAATTTTATCAAAATTGGCATGTGCATACTGAGAATGTTTTCTGTTAGCATTACAAAAAGAAGATATAAGTAAAACAGAATATATATCGAAGACATCTTTATTGTTATTTTATACATTCAGAAATTTATGTCATTTTTTTTGTGACATAATTATTTTTATATCAACTTATCCATATAGGTTATATATACCTCTATTTGCACTTCTAACCATCGCACTACCAGTGGGAATTCCTTGCTACTTCTGGTCGGAATCGCTATGGATATCGTTTTGGGTGAACTTCAATTTTCGCTTCAGCATCAATTTAAACATAGCCTTCTCTGTTAATAGCGTGGCACACATGTGGGGGCAGAAACCTTACGATAAGTATGTATTAAATCACAAACGTATCAAAGATTGTCGCTGATGGGACAATCGAAAAAAAGCAACTATTTAAATCGATGAATTTTTTACATGACATTTTATCTAGTCTAAATATCAGTTTTTGAAACAGAATGTGATTATTTGCTCATAGAAACATTTCTCCAGTGGAGAACATTGCGGTATCAATCGCGGCGCTTGGTGAGGGATATCACAATTATCATCATGTGTTCCCATGGGACTATAAGACCGGTGAGCTAGGCGACTACCCGTTCAATCTTACTACCGCCTTCATTGATGCATTTGCACGGATCGGATGGGCCTACGATCGGAAGTATGTCTCACCAAGTATGATCCATCGTAGAGCACACAGATGTGGCGATGGAAGTCACGTTTGGGGTTATGGTGATGTCGACATTTCGAAAGAAGATCTAGAGGAATTAGATGTCATGGACAATCACGAGCTGTGAGACTGAAAAACTTGAAAAAATATTTTGAGGAGAAGTTGAAAAAATATTTTGACATATTTCCTATATATAATATGTCATACGTGGACCATATGTAAAGTTTCTTTCACAAAGATTTGAGCTAAAATAATATAGGGATTTGAGATTCTGTATAATTTCAGATTGCCGTATACAGTATACATTGGAAAATATTTAATGTAATAATTATTGGATTAAAGAGATATTTTAATTGCGCGATAGTCGATAAAATACAGTCGATAAAATACAGCGATTATAGTCAACAATAAATAAACTATTTTATTTATGACATGAATTCGTCATAAAATTTATTATAGAATTAATATATATACATTGGTTGTTTATTTATTTTTATATTTATAGGCTTTGTCAGTATCCCAGATAGCATATGACATTAATAGAATGACATATATGAACATTCTAAGAATATATTGTACAATCTTAAAATGTTCTAATGTCAACGTGTGAATATTTTTAGAAATTTGGTACTGTATGGGATTGTTTGTTACAGTAAGATAATAGTAAATATTTACCGTCACAGTGTAAAATGGCAAAGAAACGATAATATACAACTTATGATCGAAAATCCATTGTTTGGTAACTGAAGGAAGTCACTAAACAAGGGAAATAAGGAAAGTCACTATTTAATACGTACTATAATTTGTATGTAATCGTTATTTATAGGTATTATAATATATAGTCATTTAACTCATAAAACTTTCTAGTTTATTTAACGTAAATGACGTACAGTACAATAATCTAAATGAAAAATTTATTAAATTAATATGTTCTATGAAAATTATGTATATTCTACAAATATATCTCTTTAAACTTTTTACTAGAAAACTGTATTTAAAATTTATTGTTTTTGATAATTTATGCGATTAAAGGAATCAAAGATAAAAATAAAATACCACATATTATTAAGATAATTTTATCAACAAATCTTTTTTGTATTTTGTGAGTTTCATGCAGAAACAAAAATTTCAGTTAATATTTCATGAAACACATATCAGGGCACAGTAACGTTGATATTCATTTATATAATTTATATAATTAATACTATTTATTTTTAAAATAAAATTATTTTATGCTTTAATAATATATATCTCTTCTTATACTTTTTTCATATATATACTATTTATTATAGTTGCATTTAGTTTCATTTATATATATATATATATATATATATATATATATATATATATATATA
>NW_012130068.1:5943197-5946525 GCF_000143395.1 Atta cephalotes | reverse complement strand
CGAAATATTATTTAGACCAATTAACTTAAATAGATTGTAAATGGTAACATTTATGATGCATTTTATGAATGTATATATTCTTTTTAATAGTTCCTATATTGTTCACATACAAATCCCTATATGCTAAATAATGTATTAAATGTGTTTCATATTTAATCTGAAATATTAACAAAAAATTTACGAAAATTTTCTGTGCAACTTGCAGATCAAAAATGAAATTTTTAAAAATATGTACAAGATTAAAATATATAAAAAATTGTAATATATGTTATATAAATAATTACTAAAGAATAATAAGAATCTTATTAGGTACATATGTATAATAAGTAAGTATACAAATTGTGTCATAAATACATATATTACAATAATCATTCATGTATTATGCGTGCAGCAATTAAATTTATTATAAATTTCAATACATTTAATTAAATATTGAAGGATTTATTTAAATGTAATCAATCAAATATAAGATATAATTAAAATTATTATATTTGCAAATAATTGCCTCAATATATTTTCGAACTGTTTTTTTCTAAGAAGTAATATTGAAGACATACAACTTTAATAAGAAAAAAAATAAAAATTTTAATCACAATCTAATCGGAAGCATTAACACAGTTATAATAATTTATGTAATTATATTTGTACCTCTGTATACATACTACCTTGATCAAAAAGTTCCCGGAATTCATTCAGAAAATTCAAAATACAAGTTTTATTCATCAAAAGTGATATTGTCCCCTTGAAAGTACTCCCCATCAACTGCAACGCATTTATGCCAGCGCTTGATCCAGCTCTCGAAACATTTTTGGAACTCTATTGTCGGTATCAGAGCCATCTTCGATTTTTCCATTACCTCCTTTCGGCTGTTAAAACGCGTTCCCCGTAATAGTTTTTTCATGCCACTCATAAACGACTTCTTTTCTTTAGAGTATCACTGCCGAAACAGTTTCCCAACATTTCCAAGGTTTTCACACCATTGAATCCATTTTTAACGCAAAATTTAATACAAACTCGTTGTTGCAAATTCAACTCCATTTTTAAAACTGTAAAAAATCGAAAATACATGCAGAAGTAGATATACTCAAGACGGCGTAACTTTTACAAATGTCAAGCTATGGTGATAAAATTTAGTGGGGATGTCAATGATAGATGTGGCAACCTAACCAAAAAAAACAGAACTCAAATCAGCTGACTCAGAGCATCACCTGATGATAATTTTGGGAACTTTTTGATCAAGGTGGTATGCATGCATGGCTAATCTTAAAGAAAATGCAAATAAAGAAAGCATCATCATTTGATTGACAAAAGAAACTTATTTTAATTGCAAGCAAAGTGTAAAGTACATAAACGCAACATAATAGTATTCTGTGTATAGATTTTTGATTACTTAATGTTAAAACGGAATTGTTCATAAAAATGGTCTAATGTAGTGATGTGTAACTTTTCTTAAACTAAGAGCTATTTTTTTCAAATTAATTAGACAAAATCTGTACATGTATTGTAATATTTATATAAAATAAACAAATACAAAATTTGTATCGTAATATCAAAAAGAAAATTATTTATAAAACTGTATACAGGGGTTCCAAAAGGTGGTACCAAATTTTAGAGGTATGTAGTACTCGTTAAAACACACCAAAAAGTCTTAATGAACAATACTCCGAAAACCTTTTATTTCTGAGTTATGAAGCATTTTCTTTTGTGAAAAATAGTTTCTTTTGTGAAAATAAATTAAATCTATAATAAATGTTTAATATGTCTTCGCTCATGTCAATACACAATTCGTGTTAACACATGTTATTGAAGGTCAAAGATTCCATGTTTATTTCGTATTTGTTGACAACAGTTTCCAAGTCTTTTAGTTCATTCACGGACGTATGCAACCATCTAATTACGATTGTTGTATTCAACTTTGGATTGTGTCTAGTTTTGTGTTATCTGAAAAATGACTAATTTTTACACAAATTCTGAAATGACGGATATTCATTTTATGGCAGAGCAAAGAGTAATGCTTCGAAAGTACCACGCTTGTATCATGCAGCTTATCCCAATCGCCGACAGTCAAATAAAAGGATGTTTAGCAAAATTCATCAACGCTTACATGAGACCGGACAGTTCAAATCAAAGTTTAGTTGACTGCGAATAGACTTGTTAGAATTTCTGCATTCGAGGAAATATTTTACGCACAATTGAAGAAAATCCTGGAACATCTTGTCGAAGAATCGTCCTACAAAAAAGATCAAGCCATCACACTGTGTGAAACATTTTGCATGATCACTTTTACATCCCTATCATATCCAGCATGTTCATTTTTCTATCAGTTGATTTGCAACAACGGATCACTTTTTGTCAATGGCTTCTTCATTGATGCAATCAAGATCCACAATTTTTGTGCAATATTTTGTTTACTGATGAGACATCCTTCACCAGGGATGGGATCAATAACGTTCATATACATGTTTAGGGAGATCCTCATGCTATCATAGCATCACGGGAAAATCCTCATGCTGTCATAGCATCACAACATCAGCATTGTTTTTCTGTGAACGTTTGGACAGATATTTTTGGAGATTATCTAATCGGATCTTACATTTTGTCTAATAGACTAATAGGACAAATGTATCTTAATTTTCTCAAAAATAATTTATTTGAACTTTTGAGAGATATTCCTTTATAATGTAGACAACGAATGTGGTTCATGCACGATGATGCCTCATGTCATTTCCTCGTTAATGTTAGATTTAATCAATCGTTTTCAAGAAAGGTGAATAGGACATGGCGGTCCAGTTATGTGTCCATCTCGCTCACCGAATTTAAATCTGGTATTATCTATGGGGACATTTGAAGAGCATAGTATATGCCACATTGCATCATTGATGCAATGAATTGACTCAGAGAATTGAAAAACTGTTGTCAACAAATACGGAATAAACTCGGAATCTTTGAACGTATATTCGATCTTCAATGAGAAGACGTGCCGAATTGTGTGTTGAAATGGACGGAGGGACACATTGAACATTTATCATAAATTTAAGTTATTTTCTATTTTTCACAGAAGAAAATGCTTTATAATTCTTATATTTCTTATAATAATTTATAAGAAATAAAAGTTTTTCGGAGTACTGTTCATTAAGACTTTTTGGTTTATTTTAATGAATACTATCTCTAAAATTTGATACCATTTCTTGGGAACATTCTATATATATATATATATATATATAAATTCTTATAATATTATATATATCTTATGATATTAATTATTTTTTATTTGTCTATATTTATCAGTACTTTATTGATGTACCGTTTTTTCTACTTTGTATTGTAC
>NW_012130068.1:5935308-5940670 GCF_000143395.1 Atta cephalotes | reverse complement strand
AATAAAATAATATATAGTATATATATATTATATATATATTATATATATATTATAAGTTCATATTAGGTGTTAAGTAAAAAGAAATACCATTTATTTTTCCATTCAATTTCATGCAAAAATAATGGATTTCTTTTTACTACATCTAATATATAGGATATAGATAATTCACTGTAAATTATTTAGGCATAAGAAGATCTAGTTTTGACTGTTATAGACTTGAATATACTTATACTTAGTATTTGATTTATCATAGCTTTAATGATAACAATAACAAAACATTGAAATAAAAAAAATTTTCCTTGTAAGATAGCATGAATATCGGATTATAAAGATGAAATCACATGGTGCTCGATTTCTTGAATGATAAGTATGCACTGCTATGCTTGCTTTGATGCATATCTGACGTTTGATAAATAACTACAAAATTAGCAATTATTTCTTTTGATTGGTGCATGCAAGGAAATAAACTATGAAATAATAAATATAAAAATCGTGTATATGCAGCATGCAGCGCTCAATGTATGAACGAATTCTAGCATACATCAGAGCAAGCATGGTTATATGCATTATTTGCAAGAAATCGAGCATCGTGTGGTTCCATTTTAATATACGAGCAGCTACTAGTTATAATTTTAAAAACTAATAATAAGTTAACAATTTTTAATTTAACAATTTTTTTAATTGTTAAATTGTCAATTAATAATGTCAATTAAGCATGATAACCAGTGATAATTATCATGATGACAACCAGTGATAATTATCATTTTTTTAAATGTTAATTTAACAATTTTTTTTAAATTATAAACCTCAAAAAATAAGCTGCTTTCAATTAACTTATAATATGTTTTTTACTAACTGTGGCCATATTTTTTAGAAGACATGTAAATCCTGTAGATATGTGATTATATTGTATAGATACATAATCTATATTTTATGGATTTTGTCGAGCGTAATGAAACACAATATTTCACAATGCATGAAAAATAAAAAGTAAAAAAACAAGAAATTTTTGTAATGCTAAGTTTAAGAAACTCTTTCACGTTATAAGTGCGCGCAATTGATAGACTCATCGAAGTTCAATATACAGGAAATGACAAGGAAAAAGCAACTTATTTGTGTTGGTAATGAAATTCTGAACAGGGTCGAAAGGTTAGTCAGAATATTCTTGATATAATTTTCGTCATGTAGTTCTTTTCTGATCTTTCAGAAGTGCGTTTCAATGCGGTATTGAAAAGTAAGTAATACATCTATCTTTTAGATGAGGAATGTATGTCGATACTTCTTGTATATTTCTTTTCATTTGTAATTATCTTTTAACTTTTCTTCTTTTTTTCTCGTTCTTTAATCAAAAAAAGACATTTAACAATCTTTTATTTCGTTTCTTGAGATAGTTTCTAAATCGCTGCATTATTTCTAAATATATTATAATCAAATTATATAAATTAACAAATTATATAAATAATTATAACTCTATAACTATAACTATTATATAACTATTTAAATTAATTTATAACTTGCCGTTACATTGGGAATAAAATTATTTAAGACGTTTCGTATTTTTATAAAGTCCTAATTCTCTGATTATTGTTCGTAATTAATTAATCTTATACTTATTTTATTTTTTGCTATTGTAATATTTTTTAACAAAGTATTATAATTATCAATTATATTTTTTCTATTTTTTGCTATTGTAATATTTTTTAACAAAGTATTATAATTATCAATTATATTTTTTCGGCGCTATCCAACAATAACTGATTCTTTGTAAAAGATATTAATTTTGATATTAATTTTAGATATTAATTTTTTTATATCAATAGTCATAATATCGACATGAGGGAATCTACGGAACAAAATAATAACAATAGCATCAGCGGAAACAATAATGAAATAAAGAAACGTTCCATGAAATGGATTGTCATTCTATTTTATACCTATCTCCATATTTTTGGATTTGTTGGATTATACTTTTTATTCATCAAGGCAAAATGGATGACAGTATTTTACTGTAAGTATCGTAAATTATTACATAGAACTACAAATGATAGACATAGAATTAATAAATTCTTTATGTAATTAGCTCATTTTGTAATAAAGACAAAAATGAGAATTTTATTTTACAGAAAAATATTTACATTAAATTGTAATTGTCACAATGTATCCTGTGAAATATAAATTTTAAATATGTATTTTCCATAAATAAAAGTTATCTACCAATGCATTTTTAGCTGATATTTATAATCTCTCTTAAGATGTTATAAACTAAAGCTGTATAGCATTTTAAGATATTACTTAAGGCGATCTTGAAATAAGGACTGACTGTGAATATCGGTCTTTATAATAATATGTTTACCATTTTTTTTTTTTGATAGTCATTTAATAATCTCCTGTTTTGCTGATTTTAGTTTTATTTCTCGTCACAATTAGTTTCATTGGATTGACAGCGGGAGCTCACAGACTATATGCACATCAAACATATGTTGCCTCATCACAAATCAGATTCTTTATAATGCTTGCACACACTATCGCAGGCGTGGTAAGTAAAAGATTTATGTAATATTAAATATTTAATATTATTCAATTATTCAACTATTTATTTGAATAGTTCAATAAATGTCAATAAGTGTTGATTAAAATACAATTAATTAAAATACAATTATGTTTGTAATAATAAGATAAAATTTAGAATAAAATAAATTTCCTTTTCGGTAGTATGTTACTATTAATATTTTCTTTTATACTTTTTTTGGCTATTAAGTTCGTCTATTATCTATAGTCTTAGCACATTGAACATTTTTACTGTGTGCTATATCATTCTTTTAAAAAATGTAATTTTGAAAAATTTTGCAAAATTTTTATTAGTTTTATTTAATATAATATATTTAGTATAAATATATTTTTAATGAAGCTAAATTGGCTAGCTATTATTATCACTTCTACATTGCATGACGTTGCTTTGTAAAGATCCAAGTCATGTTTGTCATCATACTCGGGATATTATGTAATATGTAGCGGGCATGTTAATTAACTATAATAATTATAAAGTCAATCTGAAAATATGCAGTTATATAAAAAAATAAAAATGTAAATTATAAAAATAATCAGATTTTATTTGTATTTAGGGTTCGATGTATAACTGGGTATTTTGGCATAAGATGCATCATAAATATTACGGTACCAAGAGAGATCCGTACAATCATAACAGAGGCTTCTTTTATTCTCATGTGGTCAGTAATCTCTTGTCAGTACCTTCTGATATAAAAACATATGAGAAAGACATTGATATGCGCGATGTAGACATGGACGGATACGTTTGGACCCAACGAAAGTATGTCTCTTTAATTATTATAATTTAAACATATATAAAAAATATCTTATTTTTTCTTGTGCATTCAACTCTTTCTGTATATGAAAAATTATAAAAGAACGGATTTTTTTCTAATTTTTTATTATTACCTACTTTATCAATTTATTTTTTAATTTTTTTTTGCTATACTTTTTTACCTTTTTACTTATTCGACTCTCTAATTATATAAATTTTTTATTAACTTCAACAATTTCCTATTTTTTATTTTATTTTTATTTGATATTTAAAGATTCTATTCCAGAATATGAAATAAATTACTTTAACTTTCTCTAATTCTAATATACAAAAATAATTATAACGATAACAATATAAAATACAATATATAAAATAATTAAAATAATATATATAATATATATAAAATAATATATTACGTAGGTTCTACTGGATACTCTTCATCGTACTCGGATTTGTGTTGCCTATTCACGCAGCTGTAGTATATTGGGATGAATCATATACAAATTCGTTTTTAATTATTGGCGCAGCGCGATTATTAATAACAACAAATATTTCTTGGCTAATAAATAGCGCCTTGCTGATTTGGGGCCTGAAGAAAGGGAGCAAGTTAATATCTGTTTTTGATATTCTCTCTCGCTTTTTTGCAAATTATTCTTCGAACTGGCGAAGAATCATGATACCGTTCTTATAGATAAGGATGATATACGTTATAAATAACATTTAACAGAATTTGAGAATATTTTGTCATAAACTCTAAAAAATTACACAAATAAAAAAATAATGTGTTTCCTCTCTCTTTAAGCTTAAATCATTATTGATTTTCTGGATGAAATTAAAATGTTCCATAATAAAAGTTGAAAAATATATAATAATTTTCATAAAAATTTTTAATTTTCTTATAAATTTTCAATTATATACTTATTAACTTAAAGTATTAATAAAATTCTATTATTATTATTAAGGTTAGAATCTTATCTCGGTAAAAAATTTGTATGAATATGTATGAATATGTATAAATATGTATAAACATACATAAACACATATGCATAAATATTTATAAACATGTATAATTATATGTGAAATATGTTCATATATATACATAATTTTATAATTATACATAATTTTTTTTACATTTCTTCAAACTTAATTTTTTATAAAATAAATAGTGCGAAAATTACCTTTTTAATTATTTTTAATGTTTTCACGTTACTATTATTATTTCTATTGTTCTAAAAAATAATTTTACAAAAGAAAAAAGGATTTGAATATGTATAGATTTTATATATAACTATACATGTTTATGAATATTTATGCGTGTTTATGTATGTTTGTACATATTTACACATATTCATGCAAAATTTTTTACCGAGATATATTAAGTATTATAAAATTCTCGTATTAATTAGACTTCGATATATAACTATTTTTCTTTCTTCTTTTAACGGTGTACTGTATCTTCTTCATACGTATAATAGCGTAATCTTTGCATTGTCTATTGAGTTTATTTTCAATAATCTAACTTGTAGAATTGATGTTTTAGATTTCCAGTCGATGACAATTCTGTCTTTTTCCTGTCGAAGTCTTATTGGTTAAATTATCACTATATGCTACCATGGGACTGGAAAAGCGAAGAATTCGGTTCTTATGAAAGAGGACTTATCTCATTTATTCTCAAAATGTGGTACGAACTCGGTTTTATCAATCAGCTGAAGACTACTACCTGCGATGATATACGAGAAGCTCTTTACAAAGTGGTCTCATCGGAGATGACACTAGATGAAGCTTTGGCGGAAGTAAAACAGAATGCAGAAGAAAACGCTTATAGAGAAATGCTGAAATATCATCATTAAAAAAATTAATTTATAAGAAAATAAATTAATGTATGTAATTTAATATATTATATATACAGGGTGTCTCGAAATTCGCAAATTGGAATATCATAGTAAGAAAGTTTTCAAAAAATTCAATAAAAAAATTGTTTGTGAAGTTTTATTTTAAGCAATAGTTTGTGAAATAATAAAAATTTGTAGTAATATGATC
>NW_012130068.1:5924850-5930518 GCF_000143395.1 Atta cephalotes | reverse complement strand
TTAGGTTAGTAGTACTCTCTATATATATATATATATATATATATATATATATATATAATTATATATATATTAATTATATATATATAGTGTTCGTTGTTATATATATATATATATATATATATATATATATATATATGTCTGATATAAATGAAACATCTGATACTCGATAAATTTAATGTCTAATAAAGAAATATAATCACTAAGAATTGGAACAATAAATAAATATTAGGTTTGTTTCTTTTTATTTCTGCACTAAATTGCACTAGAATTCTCTTCTTCACTTTCGCCAAATATTAAATATATTATACCTATCTCTTAAGAAGTGTACATTCAGTTCAGCCACAAAAAACACACTATATCTCTATTGTAATTATATCTACATTGCGTAATTAACAATCGAACTGATATTTGATAATTTGATAGTTTGAATAACAACAAGGAACAATAGCACGCTGAATAAAGAAACGCAAGATATGTAATGTCTTTACATAAAAATATATTTTTTATTAAACATTTTATTTTAATATATTATTAATATGTATTTTTAATGTATTATTAATTATTTTAATGTATTATTATATTATTAATATGACAACTCATTGTATAATACAATACAATATAGACAAATGATATCTTACTTTAATAGTACAAAATAATTTTAATAATTTTGTGTTTTCGGCGAATCGCGTATTCATTTTACATGCTTGTCATACTGGATGAACAAGCGATCATAATTTTATTTAAGTTATCAAGATTCTAATATAAAATAAAAGTCGTAACTAAAAGATAGGTAGAAATTTATAATAAAATTAATGCGATAACAAGTAACAGAATAGTTTGTTACATGTCAAGCGTATATTTAAATTCTGTAAGAACATAAATTATAATTAAATGTTAATTCAATTAACTTGACGCATCACAAAATCGCAAATTCATAAAATCGCGAAACGCACTGTTTCGTGAAAAAAGAAAAATAAATAAACTTTATTTTACACGAAAAGATATTCTCGATGTCTTTGAAAAAAGATATACAACAAAACAAATAAGTATGAGACGCTTACACATGTTTATATCATAAAAAGGATAATCACCTACTTAACTAGAGCGAGAAGCAATGAGTTCCGTAAAAAATCATGACTTCTCTCATCGCTATAATTTTATATTACAAACTGTTACATACATAACAGTTCTTGAATCTTACATATTAACCGATACCAAGAGAATGATAAATTAATATAAACATACATCGCACATCCATCACGTCGTAGCTACATCACATTGGATACTTACGTTCACTTTGGTTTATAAATCTTTATTACTATACTATTAGCACAAAAGTTTTTATTTACATACTTATTTCTTTCCATTAGAAACATAAATGATTAGTATATAAATAAATTATGCCAAATTCAGTGTTACCTATACTAATTCATATAATACAATAAGCATGTGAAATATACTAATAGGAACTAACTAAAATAAGAATTACGAAAACGTAATGTACTTAATTATAAAAATAGCAAATAATTTCTCTTGTTGGAACTAAAAACTTAAAAGAATTTTTGTGCTTATAATATTGTCATAAGAAAAACGAAAAATGAAGAAATATTTTAACTGTTATACTTGTTAAAATATAATGTCTCGCTGATGTTCTGGACAATTTTTTAAAATATTTTTTAAAGTTGATTTTGATTTAGCGACAAGACGGTATTATTTCAAGATTAATATCAAGAATCATATTTAAGAATCAAATTATTTATTTTAATCAAAAAGGTATAACGTACAAAATGTCATGTAATAAATACATATATATTAAAATTGAGCAACGTTATAACCATTATACATTCTTAAAACGATTTGTATTTATGTCAAGTTAAATTTCTAATTTTTGTATCATATTTAAATTTCTACATTTCTTTTTTTTTCTTTATCACAATATTTTATTTTTACGCGTTACTTTAAAAGCCAAAAGTACAAAATTATTACATTGGATCAATGTTCCAATTATACAAACATATATCTATCGTTATATCGATATGTATATATCTATCGTTACATGCGTTAAAAATTGTATGAATAATACAAATTGTTCAATAATTACATAGTATAATTCGGAAGCTAATTATATATATATATATATCAATTTCTATATCTGAAAAAGAGATAGAAAAGTTTATCGAGCGAGTCTTGTTTGGAATCCAGAACACCATCGACATTATAAAAATCCTGCTCGGTGTCGAGCCTTCCGAGGCTATATTATATGGAACCCGCCAAATAATGTGCAACGACATATCGAAACCGAGATGCGCGACGGTCGAGACATAAGTCCTGGGAAAGGCCGACTCAAATATATATCTTTTATAGAAATTTGTCCAAACGAATCAATTCGTGATCGTTGTGAACAAATGCGAAGAAAGCCTTATTTAATCGACAGTCTTGCACGCACACTCGTAGGATCCTACTGATCCTTCGTGTAATGGTGCATCACTATCGCTTCGTCTCTTTCTTCCTGCGTTTGATCTGTATCGCCCCAACCCCATAATTCGTGGCTGCCATCACCCGTCCTCTTTACTCGTTTCCTCACCATATCCTCAGATACACTCTTTAAATCGTATGCCCAACCGATCTTCGCGAAGAAGTCGATAAAGGCTGTCGTAAAGTTGAACCTGTAATTGCCAAACTCGGCCGTCTTGTAATCCCAGGGAAAGATGTGATGGTAATTGTGCCAACCTTCACCAAGGGCGAATATGGCAACACTTTTGTTCTCTGATGGATTGATATACCTATAGTAAATAAGAAAACAATTAAATGTTGATTACATCAAAAATTAACTTTTCGAAACTAAAAGTCTGATAAAGATTTGAGAAAAATAAAGAATAAAAAATTAGGTAATTTTTTCCTTCGAAAAAAATTAAGGGAGTACAAAATTTGATTTAAAAGATCGCGATCTTTACTAATTGATACTTACTTGTCGTAGGGTTTATTGCCGAAGAGATGAGCCGCAGAGTTTACTAACCATGTCATGTTCAATGTGAAGATATAACGGAGGATGGTAGGAATAAAGTAAGCGTTCGTCCAGGTTTCGTTCCAACATACGACCGGAATAATAGTTGGTAAAATGAAGCACAGTAATGGCATCAGTATGGTATAATATCTGAAATGAACAATAAATCATTATAGATACCTTGTTATATAATGTTATAATAATATTATTTCGATTAATATTAACATACGTACTTCTTTTGGAATGCCAATATGGGATCGCTCTCGAGATCACTTAAATCGATACGCTTGCCCTTTTCCCTAACTTCCGGATGTTTCCTACAGAGCAGCCAACCCACGTGCGAAAAGAAGAAACCTCTCTTAGCGTTATGTGGATCAGCATCGGTCTCGCTATATTTGTGATGAACCCTGTGGTCTCTGGCCCAGTCGATTGCTGCATCCTAGATACGATAAAATTACTTGAATAATGTTAATAAATGTAGAATGCCTTATTCCTTTAAGGACCAAAACTAACAAAGTAATTTATAGATCATATTTTCTAAGATTTTCAAAATCACTAAATTCGATCCTGGCTTCAGATTTTCAAATTCTAAAATTCAAATTTCAAAGAAATAATCTAATTATCATGAAATTCGATTTTAGAAGATTCTTGATATCGCTAAGTTTGAATGTAGCCTGAAAACATTGAAATTCTAAAGAATAGTAACCTCTATGAAGGAAAATTTAACGTCACAATTAGAGTTATTTGAAAATCAGTTTAAAAATCGATACTAATTGCAGTTTGCGTAATATTGATCAAATAAAGCGAAACTAGAAACTTGATGTTACTTCACAATTAAAAATTTCTTAAAATTGAGTTTTATCATAAATAAAATAAAACTATTTTTAAATATAATAAAATTATTTTTTAAAATTTTCTGTCATATTAAATCCATCATATAAAGTTTTATTTTTAATCTCGCAAATAAAGCATTATTAAATTATCCTATAAGTTAAATGGAGCAAACAATTTACAAAATAAAAGATAAAAGGGAATCCCTGCAAACAAAATCATCTACACTTTCATTATTCCTTATTGTTCCTTGCTCTAATTTGCGTATCTCTGAATATTTATATTGCTTATACTTATATAAATAAAAATACAGGAGGATGTGCATGTCAATACTTCCGTGATAAACAACACATACTATATATTAACGTATTATATTCTTGAGCTCATGGAATGTTTTTTTCTTAACAATACATCATTTGTTTAGTCAACATCTAACGACGCATTGGATTATTTTACTATTTCTTACACGCAACGCATGTTTCTACTTGATATCAGCATGAATTCCTTATATTTCAATAGCTATAAGAAAAAATCAATTCTATCGTATTTTCTTTCAATTGTTATATTGTTTATATATAAATTTAATTTAATATTTGCCAAAATTCTAGGATTGGAATCTGTCACGAAAAAAACTAATTATAAATTATCGATTTTATTTCTCTTGAATATAAATATTTTTATCTGTTATTTTGTGTACGATTTCTGAGAAATTTACTTACCTGAAATGCTACAGTATTCAAAATCACGAGTATCAGCTGGAGAGGCCACTTGGCTTTGTAAGATCGGTGTGCCCAGAGTCGGTGAGCTCCGGCTGTGATTCCTAAGCCACTGACTTGATACAGTAAAATTGCTGCAATCGAGAAAATTATTAAGTTACACGCAAAGGTCGCCGTTTGCTCCGGATCATCAATCTTTATTGGATAACTATCTTGTGACAAATTACATTATGAGAAATATGATTGACAATGCGGAACTGCAGAAAATTTATTATTTGTAACATGAATGTCGTAACGACATGTTTATATAATTACAATCATCTTGAAAAATATATTATAGTAACAAGCGCAACGAGAGAGAAAGAGAGAGAGAGAGAGAGAGAGAAGAATAATAAATCATTTAGCTTAAATCAATGATCGCAATCTTTTTTAAACTAAACCCATTTTCAGACAAAATCTTGCGAAATTTTATTTAATTTACGTAACTTTACTTATATTACTTATATAATTTATCGTATATATTATTATAATATGTATATAACTTGTACATAAATTAAACAGATAAAAAATTATATTATAATAACAATAAGGAAATTAAATAGATAAATAATAAAAGGGCTATACGAGCTACGAATCAAGCTGGATCAAGCTTCGTTGCTACTAATTAAATTTAATCTTTACATAATAAAAACACAATAGTTTCGATCTTCTCTTCATCAGATCATTCTCAATATGACAAATTGCAATATAATTCGTTAATAAAAATTGTTTCCATCTATTTTATACAATTATTTCTTACGCATGATGATTACAATAGATTTTACGATGTCGCATTTGTCGATTTTTTTTTTCAATATTAGATGTTTCTTTTCATTTATAAATTCCTATAATTGTTATTAAAGAAATTAGAAATATATATAATATATAGTATAATGTATATATTATATAATATATAATTTCTTTATTGATAGTAAGATAACATTTTTTTATTTGTTTATTTATTTCCCAGTTATTCATTTTAATGATCGTTGTTACATGACTGTATATACATACACACACACACACACACACACACACACACACACACACACACACACACACACACACACACACTACT
>NW_012130068.1:5902365-5919493 GCF_000143395.1 Atta cephalotes | reverse complement strand
CACACACACACACACACACACACACACACACACACACACACACACACACACACACACACACACACACACACACACACACACACACATACACACACACACACACACACACACACACACTGGGCCGTTTTTCTAATTTAGAAACAGTTTTTCCTAAACAAGTTTTTTTTTCTTTTTTAATACAAACAATTTAAGTTGCGATACCTTTTTAAATAAAGTCCTGTTTTTCAACTTGAAACACTTCTAATTAACGTTTATCGACGAAAGAAAAGATACACGAAACTGACGGTTCGTTTCAAGATAGAGGCTTGAAACGCGCTGATCTTAAGATCTTCTAAATCTTCTATCTTTTCTTTTTTTCCCTCTCTCCAACCGAGTTTGTTGAGAATCACGTTATACCGGCAGTTATAGCAGGGATTGGGGAGAATAATCGGGTTGCGTCTGATACGGTATGGGTAAACTGTCGGTCGGCTCGGACCAGACCTCAGCTGAGATCGTCTGAACCAATGGAATCGCTTCGCACACTCTCGCCACCTGAGACTAGCGAATGGTGACGGACGGAAACCGACCAGACTGCGCGCATTCTATTCTTCCGACAAATATCGACCGCACGTTTATATTAGCAGTACTGAACTACAGACCACTTGCTTCGCGCTTTTTAAAGGCGAACTACTTTCAATTATGTAATTTAAACAAATATTTTTGTATTACTATTTTCATGTACTCTGAAATAACGAACATTGAAAAAAAAGATCCGATTAGTATTTCATTAATAATTAATTAATTAATAAATACGTAAATAAAAGCCGGTTGTTCCACCTTCAGATAAATTATGTGGTAATTTATCTATTGGATAAACAATAAGGACTAAAAGAGTAAGAGTATAAAAGAATAAGAGAATAAAACAGTGAGATGAATTGAAATTTACAAAACAGCTCAGCGTAAGTCATTTAGGATTGGTTATTTCATATTTTGGTAAATTTTAGATAATTCTGTTGGGTAAGTAGCAAGATTACTCCAAAAAAAAAATCACATGCGTGAATTATCAGATTTACCTCATAGATAAAATTTATCAAAAGGAACAATCGGCCCTTAATCCTGTAATTTCACGAATTTATTAACTGAGAATTGATTCGATATAAAATATTCAGACTGTAATCTACGCTAACTGTTTTTCAAATGTGCCGCTTTCTGCATCATCTGTTTCATAGCATGAACCCAAGTATAATAGTTCACGCAAATAACACTCGGGTAATGCTCGCTGACCTCTTGTACACATCATACGATCATTATTCAGTATGATTCACACATATTGCGCCACGTTTATGTATATACGTGGCGCTTGTATTTCATGTTAATAACTAATAGAAAAAAGTGTTGATCAGAATTGCTCGTAATAAAAAGAACGTTACGTTTTTTAAAATATTTTTATGATTTTTGCTTTTTATGAGATCAGTCGCTCTTGTTTTTCTGTCCTCCTTCGACCAACATTGTTTTTTTTTCTCTATAACAATTATTCGAAAATATTTCTACCGTTAATTTTTCCCCACGGGAATTTTTAAACGAAAATACCGAAAGAAATATCGTGTAATATAGCTTCATCTTCGCGCACGCACCTTACCACATCTCACGCAACCACGTGGACACGAGTTGCGTATACGTAATCACTGTGCCGGCGATGTGATCTCGTATTGGTCGATCGCGACTCGTACGACCGCATGTTCGCTTATTCCGGCGCACGTCGCCAAATCACACAAACATGTACATACATACGTACATACAAATATCTGATTCTCTATATTGAATCTAGTTTTCTAAATCTAATAAATCTGATTTTTTTAATTTAAACTTCTGAATTCGTAGATATCTGAAACATTCTATTGAAAAGTTTAAATTAACAATAGAAAGGTTTTTTGATAATATTTCTGGGAACATTTAATACGCCGGCTGGGCCGGTGGACTGACATCGTGCGTGTATGCGTAAGTACGCACATCATATATATGAACGGATCACGCGAGTAACAGCTGCTCGTCTTGTTTTATGCCACTTCCTCATACGTGCATTATATCACGTAAAGCGCTAATCTGGTGAATACATCAACCGATCACGCATTTACATTGTGACATGTATAAAGAAAAGGTTAGGATGAAGGACCAAATTGCAATTTATTGAATATTTAATTATATTTGACTTTATAAATTCATACAGGCAGGGCTAGCATGTACTTGAAATACTTTTATTTGAAAAACAGTATTGATAAGACAATTATATTTTGTATTTTGTGTTTGTTCGGAGTACATGAAAATATTTTGTATTTCAGTATTAATAATAAAAAATTGAAAATATTTTGTATTTCAAATATTAACATTGATAATCAACCTTTATTATTTGAATTACAACATACAAAAGCTTTTAATCTTTCGATTTTAAATACGTAAAATATGTAATACTTTTAATCCGCTGAAATTAAAAATACAAAATAAGCTTGTATTGCAAATAGTATGTTTTAAATAAAAGTATTTCAAATATATGCCAGCCTTACATATAAGTATACATGCACATGTGTATGTAAAATTAAGGAATAAGGAATAAATATTATTCTTCTATTTTATATTCAAAGTTTATAATAGAAAAAAATAAGAATAAAATATTTTAAGAAGCTAAAATTCTATACTTACTTTTACGACAATAGTGTCAATATCATTATATTATCATTGCCAACTTTTTTACCATAAATAAAAACCTACACAACGGCAATGTAAAATATTTATACTGTCATACTATAAATTCTATATTGACATTACTGTCAATACAGAATTAACAGAATAAAATGCAGAATATATATAGAGTCTGATGTAAATATATATTTTAATAATTATTGGATGGATCAATTAGTTTTCTTTGTTTTTTTTAGGTGACAAATTAACATCGAACAATGTCACTAATAAATGCTTATTTACAAGTAACGATTCAGTATTAATCGCACAACCTCCCAAAAAGCAGAGGAAAATTTAATAATTATTATTGAAATATATAACCCAATATATACATAAGTCACATTCAGGAAGCGAATAAATATATATGCTTATAATTTTTAATTTAGATTCCAAAATCCTTCTCCAATTTTTAGTCCAAATCTCAATTTTAAATAACTAATTAATTTTTATTATTCTTTTATATATTAATTGTGTAAATAATGATTATTTTTTTAGAATTATAAAAGATATATATCTAAATAACAAATATCATACTTTGCAAATATATTTGCACAAGTATATATTGTGTTCAGACTATTGTTTGTAAAAAAGAACTCATAATTCGAATAAAATTGCAATTTGGTAGTATAATAAACATCATATGTACTGATCTTTAAGTATCAAAAACAAAAGTTTATAGCACTACTTCATTTGTATTATGTCTTATGTTTAAGAAAAATTGACAATTATTCATTCAATTACCATTCAATAGAGCAAAGTTGCAGCTTTAAGAATCTACTTTTGTGAATTGTGAATACGGTGCGATAATTTTTCACGGAATTATGAGCAATTAAAGTCACAATGATTCTTTTATTTAATTCGCAATAATTTATAATAATACATAAATACATATTTTAGTAATACATACAAATTACGGAATTCATTAGAGTTTCAATTAAAAACTCAAAAGACATAAAAACTTTTCAAAGGTAGAGATCTTAAGCTTTAAAACCATATTTTTTAATTTAAATTTTGACCACTTTTAACGAAGTTGCAGCTGCTTGAAGTTTATAATGTTATGATTTTTAATTCCAAACCTAATAAAAAAAATAATTTATGTCTCAATTAACTCGCTTAGATTGTATGTTACAACTTGCAGAACTCGTATATATAATACTAATAAGTTATAATACTAATAAGAATAATACTAATAAGTACTACTACATAATATTTTTCGATCTGATTTTATAATTTTCTCATAGATTAAAAAATTGGTTCAACTTTGATTCATCCTATATGTTTATGTATGTTTATATATATTTATATATATTCATGCATGAAAAATATTATAAAATATTTTTTATACATGACTTATATTGATTAGTGTATAAATAATAGCTATTCTCAGAAAATTTTTTTATATTATGTCAATCTATACATTAATATATCTATACATTAATATATAATCAATATATAAATATATATAAGCATATCTAAACATGTATAAACATTCATAATTATATATAATTATATATGAAATATATCTCTACATCTTTCTTTCTTTTGTAAAATTACTTTTTAATGTACTAATAATAATAACAATATTGAGAAAACATAAAAAATAGTTAATGGGACAATTTTCGCATTGTTTGTTTTAGAAAACATCAAGTTTAAAAAAAAAATTTGCTCATACATAACAATATATAATTTTACATGCACAAGAATATACAATTATATATGAGCAATTCTTTTACATTTCTCCAAACTTGATTTTTTCTAAAACAATGCGAACATTTTCTTTTTAACTGTTTTTTATGTTTTCTCATTATTTGTAGTACACTAAAAAATAATTTTACAAATAAAAGAAGGATTTATAAATATGTATGGACACATTTCATACATAATTATATTGTATGTTTATGTATGTTTATACATATTTATATATTATATATTCATGCATGACAAATTTTTTACCGGATTTGAACAAATTATGATAAAATGATTAATATATTTACAACATAATGCAATTATTGCAATGGTTTACTTCTAATGAGCTTCAATATGTTGAGTGTTCTAAAGCCTGTGTCACATACAAAAGACAAAAAAATAAACAGAAGATAATCGTAATATTGGATTCGCTACTAGCCTTACTATCTCTATCTGTCATTGGTCAATTTGATTATTAATCAGACAAAATGTTTTATATATAATTGTACAAAATTATATAAAATTATATATAATTTTATATAATTGTATATAAATCGGCATATTTTTTATATAATGTATATAATTATATATATTTATATAAAATTATACATAATTATATATAAAATAAGTCTATTTATATATAATTATATCAGACTATGTAGAATTTTATATAATTATATATAAAACATTTTTTCTCCGGTCCTTACGTTTTTGTATATGCCATAGGCTTAATCTTATATATATAATATTAGCTAATATCGCATGCTTGAGTATATAACTGAAAAATCTAAACTTTACGATATGTAGAAAATATTTATATACAAAATATATTTAAGTTATTATTTTTAATCTTCCATAGATAGTAATTGATAGCAATTTTTTGTTTGTTTCAAAAGGTTACATAGGGTATTACATTATATTGTTACACGTGTAATATACTTATTAATTTTATATTCAGAAGAATAATATTGGAGGCAGTCATTTTGATCAATACATTTTGCTTCAAACTTAGTATATATATATATATATACTTTTAATTTACTGGAAAACAATCGTTAATTAAACATGTTGAGACATTGAGTGTGTGTTTAGAACCATTTAACAAACAATCATAAAACGATTGCAAAACTATTACATTTTGCTGAACGCACCCAGTATTAAATTTGTTTGCAAATTGTTTTGATGTTTGACGTGGATTTTTGTCAATAATGTTTCAAAACATTATCAAAATCAGAATATCTACAACTACGAGATTTATCTTGAAGATTGAAGTTCTCCAAATGAAAATCAATTCTAACCAATGTTTATTTATGCATTCTAAAGTGGCATTGTGTTCAAGCATCATATATATTTTTAGCACAATTTGTTGCATTAATGTTCTTTTTAAACTGATAATATTTTTGACCGAAATACATTTTGTCGGAAATTATAGTATTATTGCGATAAAAATATTTTAATTTAATACGGATTAAAAATATAATGAAATAATAACTTGCTTAACTTTATTTACGTAAACGATAGGAAGTATGCACATCTACTCAAAATATATATTTTTTAAAATTTATTTTTTAAAAACGGCCTTTATATGCATCAATACATGACTGACAAGTACTATGTACTTAGTTGATATTTTAAGATTTCGAAATTTTTGTAATATTTATTATATACGGCTACTCTGAAGCCGTTTTTAGATACAAAAAAAACTTGAATCTCTGGCTTCTTTCTTCAAAAATTTATAAATATAGTATTATTTATAAAATAACACTACCAGAGATTCAAGTTTTTCTATTGTTTGACGTGTCTAAATTATTTATAAAATAATACTATAATTTTTTATAAAATATTTATATTATATTTTTTATAAAACATTTATAAAATATTTTTGAAGAAAGAAGCCGGAGATTCAAGTTTTTCTTCAAATTCAAATTTTTTTTGTTGTTTGACGTGTCTAAAAATGGCTTCAGAGTAGCCGTATATAATAAATATTATAGAAATTTCGAAATATTAAAATACCACTAACTAAGTACGTATGAAAATTATTTGATATATGTCGATTGGAATTGTTTAATTATTCCTTTATTATATTTTTAAATTTGCCTATCTATTATCCAATTTTTTCTCTTTCATCAAACTAGTATAAGATAGCAGATTTAATTTAACAAAAAGATTTAATTAATTGGTTTGTAAAGAATTATTTTAATTCTATTGTTTAAAAATTAATAAATATGTGTCGACGAGGTTAAAGTCTTCATTTGTGCATATTTCGAGAAAGTTGAGAAAATAATCATTATGACAAACGATCTGTGATCCTCTGCAAATTTGATCTTCCTGATATTTCCCAAATGACGTCATGCTACATCAAGTACACCTCGGAAACGTAAATGTACATTTTGATCAAAGCGAAAACATTACAAATTACATCGTTTAATATATACTTTCGCGCAAAATCCGATTGGACGGCTTATTAATACATTCACATAATATTGCATTTTTTAAACACTAGAATTTGTATTTATTAAGAAATAAATCAAACTTATGATTTATATTTGAATATTATGGAATTAAGTTCATGATAAGTCAAATAATAGTTTCTTATCTATCGTCTTCAGACATTTTGTGAAAAAATATAGACAACGCTTGAAAACGGAGGAATAATTTTTGTAATTCTAATAAATCTAACAATTTTAGATACTTCATTTCTAGTTTCCATGAATAATTTGTAATTAATTTGTAAAAATTCAAAGCGTAAAAAAATGTTCCAAATTATAAAAGGAATTATGTATAAATTGAAAAAAGAATGCAAGATAAGATTGCATTCAAGCAATTTCAAATCTCAAAATTATTTAGTCACTCTTTTATTATTACATTTTAATTATTCTTTTTTACTATGTATGTGTCTTATCCATCTATAAAAAATATGTGCGCAATAAAAAGAATAAAAATAGACAAACAATTTTGTGCAAAATCAAAGTTGATAAAGGAAGAAGATTAAGTAAAGACCATATTTTAGATAACTTAAATTAAATGATAGAAAATATAGATACTGTGTACAAATTATTATTATTATTATGAGAATAATATATCACAAATTATATATAAGTACTGAAGAATGTTATCTACTCAATTCCTTTCATCGTTTATATATGATATTGATATAATGTCGGTGATACACTGAACGATAATATTCAATGATTATCCAGACAATTAGCTCCCCAACCTGGTCATTCTCTATGAAGCGTGCAACAGGAAACACTTATTTGCATCGAAGAGAACGTAGATGTGATATGATTATTTCACAAATTCAGCTAACACTATTCTTCGAATCGCGAAACATTTCGTAATATAATATTTGTGATATTACAGTCGTAGCGAAATTTTGAACGTTATCAAACGCATGTAAAGATCGGATCACATAACTGAACAATATTTGCAAAATGAGTAATTAATATAAGTAATTAATTATAAAAATAATATTTTCTAGATAATATTATTGGACTAAAATAATAATTTTTTAATTTAATATAATATATTTATATTTAATTTTAATATTTATATAATATTATGTTATTATATATAATATTATAATTATTAAATTAAATTAATTCATTCCTTAATTTAATAAAAATATTATAATAACTTTTATTATTACATTAACAAAGACGAATTCTTTCAATATGCCAATATTAATGTTATTTGCATCTTAAACATCCCATTTATGGCGTTCTAGATTCGTATGAAAATAAACCCATCACACGTGGCAAATCAACCGATATTTCAGGCATCAAGAACAAGCAGATGTAATAACGGTGCATTTTCGCGGAAGTATTTAGATTGGTTTTTCAAAGACGTATATAACTGTCCAAGTTACTCATAAATATCTCTATCTTTGATGTATGTAATAAAAAGCTGCGCCCGTTTTGATATAATTTATATTAATTGATATATCGTAGTAATTTTTTGATATATCATACAATTAATGTGCCTTGCATACCACCCTTATTGCCACTAATGATTGCTTCCAGCAATGTCAAAGTCACGATCTTACATTAGTATACATTAGTATATACCTTTAATTAAATATTGGAATTGTTATATACATTAGTATACATAATATATTGGAACTGTTATAAAAAGAAATGTGTTTTAAAGCAATTAAAATATTGAGTAGTGCCAATTGCACAAAAAGTGACACTCTTTCCCATATAAGAATCACTGACAAATTGCAACTGTTACTTTGAAAATCAATACTGATGCTGAAATGGTTCGGAAATATGAATCGAAATATCTCGAATCATCGAATATATAATATAATATTCTTTAGATAATGAACTCCAATTTTGTATGAATTGCTTTTCTTATTCATAATCTTAATCATAATTCTTTAGTTTTTAAAATTTTATTGTTAATTAAACGAAAAATTGTAAATAAATAGTTCCACATGCTAAAGATATATGTATATGTATATGGAATTATGCTAACGATGCGAAAGACTACCTACTCACAATCTATTTCTCTCTTTTTCTGAAAGGATATATTTAACAACAAAGGAATTATTCAACCACAATCGTGATTGATAATGTGTGAGTAGGGGAAGAGCAACCTTTTTACATTAAAAATTACAAGATTCCCTTGATAAGCGTGCCACAATAACTAATCGATGTATCTTTTATCCTTATAATATATTTGCTATATTTGACTTTTTTTCTATTATGTGGGAATAATGAATGTATCACAATCTACATTATCTCCTACATTTTAATTTTCGAAGAAGTTGCATTTTTCAATAAGAAAAATATACATTCTGCTTTGTATTTATTAGTCTTGTTGAAATTTTTTTGGAAATTTCTTTATATAAATGTAGAGAGATGTTAGAATCGAGAGAGAAAATTATAAATAGATATATTTTAAGTACATCTAAAATTTTTTATGAATAAATGATTTTGTTACAAATGTATAAATATTATAAAACATTAGTTAATAAAAATTCAAAAAGAATCAATTATTTGTAAATAGATATTTAAAATAAATAAAGATTTTATAATAAGAAATATAATTACAAATATAATAACAGATGATTTGAAAAATTCAAAAAAAGTAAATTTATAATTTTGTAAATTTATAAATTTATAAAATATAATTTGAATGTAACATAAATATTTTAAATCTCATATAGAGCGGCATTTCCTTCTACAAGTTTAAGTGAAAGATTAACGTAAATCATTATAGTAAATAATAATGCAAACAAAATAAATAAAAATTATTATAATGGCAAATTTTTCACTAAAAAAATCTTTGTCTAGGAAAAAATACAGCTTTGTATAAGATTTGAAATATTTAAATTATACTAAAATTTGAATATAAATTATATATGAATATATATGAATATAAATTATAATAATTAACACAATAAAGCTCTCTTTTTACAGAAAAAATATAATCTTTGAACAATTTTCAAATTTCCGATTTTTTAGTTTTACATGGTTAATTATATTTACAATTAGTCATAAATATATTTATTGAATGTTAATGTATAATAATTAAAGGATATTAGTTTTTATATAGCCTATAAATACAATAAGTATTTTTTTTAGAAAAATACTTTCAAATACTTATAAATTTTGTAGAAAATGAAGCATACATGTCTGTACTTATTCTGTTAGCGCGCAGATATTAAATCGAAAAAAAATTTACTTTGATTTCAATAAGTAGTGTTAATTTCATAGATATTGTCTAATTCTCGAATAATAAAATTTTATGTTAAATTTTGTCATATTCAGTCTATGTTTTAGTAATTTCACGATTGTGACATTAGAGAGTTGAAAACTGGCAGTGATTAATATTAGGGTAGTTGAGGGGTTAGTCATGAATAAAGAATCATATCGACCTATCCATTCGTAAACTTTTACAATTGATTCTGTTCTGGAGAATTGACAATAGATTATTTCTCTTACCGGGGATGACGAATGCACGGAAGACGAACGAAAAGATGGTGATTCTCTCGTGTAATTGTTGCCTTCTGAATGACTTCGTCTGGTTCGACCATCAGCGGACAACGATCGACGTTGGCAATAGAACTGAGACCGGCAATATGTCGCGAGAGTTAAATATTATTGGCGATACTTGAAGAGAGAGGGAGAGAGGGAATGAGAAAAAAGAGACTGTTAATCATGTCGGTGGCACCATCGCGTGCTCACATGGTAAATCAACAAGATCGACGAGTAACACGTGATATTCTCATGCAGAACCGAAAGTGCTACTAATAAAAACAAATTATGATTTATGATTTATGATTGCTCTAATTGATTGTTTTTTATTATATTTGGCATTATCTTAAACAATTAAACGAAAGAATAGTTATTAAAATTCATGAAAGAAATTATATTAATCATAGTTTGACACGCGCACTTATATTGATATGTAGAATAATTTTTATAATTAAAATTTATAAGTACACTGAAAAGAATTTATTGAATCTTAATATATATTTCTTTGAATAATATTATTATTTAAACATTTACTTGAGGAGTTCTCACGTTTGATGAAATATAAGACAATAACATACATGTAATAATATGTTAATAATACCTACAATATCTAAAAAAAATTTCATTGATTTTTATCGTATCATTTTGAAGATATTTAATTTTAAATTTATAGAATTTTAAATTATAAATAGAAGGTATAACCTTGTCCTGTAGTTATTTTCTTTTAAATTGAGACACTGTAAGACAGCAATTTAAAAATTGTTATAATTATAAAGTGAACACTTAAGTTTGTTCTCGTAAAATTTCATTTAATCTGAATGTACAGTTTATTTTTTTTTACAAGAAATTCTTCAAAAAAGCTAGAATATATGTCAAATAGACAATGCGTATACACAACAAATGAGCATTTTACAATTTTTATTTTGTCATTTTAAAAATATTTAGTAACATATAAAATTAACAATAATTATATAATGGCATAAGACATTGTTAGTAATCTTTTTATTCTATTATTTTAATTGTTTTATTATGAATAAACTGTCTATCAACTAGGAAGTAGCGCAAGAACCTCCTTAAACATTTATAAACATTTAGTAAATAAATATTTATTCAATAAAAAAATGACAATTAAATTAAATTAAATTAATAGCTTTGTATTAAATAAATTTATATGTTTATAAACATATAAATGTATGCATTTGGTAAATATTTACTTAGAACTCTTCAAATAAATATTTATTAAAATTTAATATTTTTTTTCAGTGTAAGAATAATATCGCAAAAAATAGTATTTCGGTAAAAAAAACAACTCTATTTTTCGGGCAAATGCCTTAAGCGGCTCACAATGAGATTTTAAGGCGTAAGACTTAAAGCCGTAAAAAATTCAATTATAGTCGATTATTTTCTTAATATTCGACTATAATTGGCCAATTTCTTATGATTTTCTTATGAAGGCTTAAGCTTAAATTTTAGCCAACAAATTTATTGGGTTTTCATGATTTTTATTAAAGTTAATAATAAATACAATAATATTTACAATTGATTACAAATTAGTTTTAAAACTGCTATGTTGTGATACTTATTTTAATTAGCTTATCTTTGTATAAATAATTACATGCGTTAATGATTGGATTAGATTTGGATTTATTATTTCTCATAATATATCCTTTCTTATTTTAGTCATATTAATTTTTTTTAGTTATTATTTATTAATTATCTGCTTATTAGTTATTCTATTATAATTCAACGAATAAACTTATTAAATTAATTAATTAATTTTTTGTATGAAATGTCTTCAAGGAACGTCCTCCACGAGTAGAGAATGTTTATTTTTTTATTTAAGACATTAACTGTGTTTTTATTAAAGTTTTTGTTTTTTCTTAATAATATTAATTTTTAATTAACACAATATAAATTATTTATTAATGAAACATTAATAAAATATACATCGATGATAATTATAAAAACCAATGATGATCATAAAAAAAGTTACAGTGATTTTTGTCTATAAAGAATCACACGTTTCTTAAATATTATTATCATATAATAATATATTAAATTAATTTTAGTAGGAGAAATGTATTAAAATTTTTTAAAATAAACATATAACAGCAAACTTTCTAAATAATTTAAGAACTCATTAGCATAAAATAAATTTCTATATAAAAAAAAATAGAATTGATAATATGATTAATAGTGGCGTGATTTTCGCAGATAAAATTAATAGAACTATTTCGCGGAAGTACGTTTAATAAAGAAAAATTTTAGTAGGACTTGACACTGTCACATCTTGACACTGAATGTTTTATCGCATAAACTCGCTTAGCGATAATAATATTGCATAATAGTTATATTACCATTTATCAGATTATTGCTTTCAAATAGAAAAATTAGATCTGTCTTAGCTGCGTTCATTCAAATAGAATATTCAGTAATATGATGACGATTTTTTACACCTATTCTAATTGTGAATAAATGATGTTAAGGAGAAATGACTCTAATACAATTAAAGAGTTTTAAAAATTTTATTATTTGTTTCATATTATGTATCAATGTTTTATATAAAAAGATAAAACAAATTTAATAAATATACATATTTATATATGATCTTTTTATTTTTTTTCTTGCTATGCCGATAAACAATCTATATCTACTAACCAAATTCATGAAATTGTTTTAACTTATATTTTATATTTTAAAATTAGCAATATTAAACAAATAAGAAAACTTACAAAATTTAAAAAGAATTATGTATTTATACATAATTCTTTTCGATTTTAGTGAGGTGTGCAAACTATAGTTTCTATTTTATTGTTTTCCGATGTATTTTGTTTATTTTTTTTACAATAACTTGATAATTTATGTGACTTTTGAACTTAATTCACATGAGCATAGACTGCAATCACGCTACATGCAAAATTAATCCTTTCATTGGCTACAGTAATCAGAATTATGAACACAGTAATCAGGCATATGAATTATATTCGGCTAAAGTTCAAACATGTCGAAGTCCGTGTGAAATAGCAAAGATCGTCAGTTGTTTCATCACGTGATCACAATACCGCAATCGTATTGTTGATATGCTTATATGCAAATACTTTTACAATCTCTTCTTAATTTCCATGTTAGATTATTTACGGAGATTTATCTACATTTATACACATATCGCTTTTGTATGTAAATATAAAAAGTATAATAATAAATATAAAAATTATATATCTATATATATGTACATATTCTATAATGGTTCTTGCTTATTATATTAGATATATGAAAATTTAAAAATTATTTGTTGATTTAAAAAGAATTGGATAATTCAAATCTGCATTTTAAACAATTCGTAAAATTTTTATTAGACAATTTATTAATTTTTAAATGTTATGTTTGAGGCATCTATAAAACATCATTTATATATTTTTTTTAATTTGCTAACATATTCTACAAATAAGAATAGCAGACACAGTCTTGCAAAAAAAAAATTGAGATTTTTTTTTTTGTGAAGTTATTCACAAGTGCTTGTAAGTTGCAGAAAAATGTTATGAAAAACACGACACAAGTGTGAATTCACACCAGCAATTTTTGAAAAAAAGTTTACTTTTCAATTTATTAGTTTCTTAATTAACAAATTTTCTTGCAATAAAATATTGTTTTTGCTTATTTTATTATTACCAATAGGTTCCTAGGAAAACTTCGAAAAACTATATAATTGAATTACTTCTGCTTTTTTCGTTTCAAACACGTGATGAAAAATGGAAAAATCAAATTCGCACTAGTAGTATAGTAATAATGTAACCGAAGTGTGATAACTGAGAGTCAAAATCGATCTCTTGCACTTTTTTTGTACAACTAATAATTTCGATATAATAATTTAAATTTGCAAGCGATTGTTTTTTTTTTTTTAATTTTTGCAACTTACAAGCGTGAATAACCTCATAAAAAGTCTCAAATTTTTTTTCTTATATTTTCTTATATTCTGTAAAATATGTCAGTAAATTAAAAAAAAAAATTAAAAATGACGATATTTCAAAGATGCCTAGTTTGACGAGGAATGCCTCATTTATTGTTTTCAAATTCAAGTTATTTTTAGTTATTTTCAAATTTTCTTATTGATTACAAGATGTACTTCGATTATAAACACATAAAAATTTAAAAGTAAAAGATATATTGATCAATACCAAATCTATATCCGATAAAATTATTTATATTGCTTGATCGTTGACATTTTTATATTATTATCGTGAATAATGTTATTAATTTATTCGTTATATTTTGTATGATTTTTTTTGTCAAAGTTCAATTAGTACATTTACGATGCCCCCCACTCCTATAAAATGAATCACAATATTTACAATCTAAAATGAGTGGATATGCGCTATCAAGATGTGCGCTAACGGAACTTTTTCTACACACATGTTTACATTTCACACATATAATAAGAAAATCGTCATGTGTGCAATGTTTTGTGTGCAATATTGTCGTGTTGCGCTGTGCGAAATACGATGTGCAGTATACTTGCATAATGATGATTGTGAGTACAGTGCTGTGTAATATAATTGTGTGGAAACAAAGCAATCATTTTATAGACAAATCCCCATCCCTCTCTCTTAACGATAGCGTTAGCATTAAGAGATTTATCATTTTTTTATTATGTACATCTGTATACATAATAATCCCAAAAAGTTTCCGAACATTTTTCGGACAGTATTAATGATGATTAATGATGATTATAATTAATGATGTTATTATAAATAAGATTACACTATTTTTATTGAAGTTTTATTGAAGTTTTTACAAATTCTATTGAATTGAGAATCAATTATCCCAGGTAAAATATTTTTAATGAATATAAATATGTGTAATATGAATATATATAAATATGTATAACCATAAACACGTATAAATATTCATAAACATATTTGAGACATGTTTATATATGTTTATACATCCTTCTTTCATTCGTAAAATTACTTTTTAGTTCACTAAACATAATATTAATAATGAGAAAACATTAAAAAATAAAAAGGAAGATTAAAAGAAAAATTTTCGCATTATTTGTTTCAGAAAAAATCAAGTTTGGAGAAATGTAAAAGAATTGCTCATATATATAAAATTGCATTAATTATATATGATAATGAATATTTATGAGTGTTTAAGTTTAAACATATTTAAATATACATATGTATTTTATATATATTCATATATATTTATATGTAACAAACCGATCTTTCTGAGTTATTTTGTCACAAGTATAAAACCGACAATACCTTCAATTTATAATATAATATTTATCGAGAAATCACAATAGATCAAGGACTAAACATCAAATTATAAAGCAAAATTATTAATGGAAATTATTATTTGGATGTTATAATAAAGTTTGCTGATAAGAATTAGTCGAGTTTGTCTTCGGACGCAAGGCAGTTTCTGCATAATAATATTTCGGTTTATTAGTACTTGCTTCCAAATCAGTACTAGTTTTTGATCATTTTCCATATTCATCAAATTTGGCACTATATAACTATTTTTTTGTTCCAAAAATTACAAATGAAGGAAAAGTATTGTAATTCGACATTGTTTACAACATTAGTCTCAAGAGATTGTTCGACTGAGATGGACGCGTGTCTGCTTCTGTTCGAGCGTTGCATCATCATTATATTTTTGGAGAGGCCAGCTTTAAATGTGCAATGTAGATTCATTATTTATCTATTTGTTCTGACTGCCTTCTCATTTCTCTGAGGGCAGAAGTCACTAATTTAACTACTATTATTATTTTGAATTATTACTAACATTATTATTAACATTCAGAAGTCATCTACCGAGGTCATTTCAACCATCTCAAAGAAAAACTTTCAGCAGAGTTTCTTAAAATTATATGATCGTTGCAAATATTGTATTTTTTTCGAAAGGGATGTACTTCCAATGATTATAAATAAAAATTTATAATTATTACTTTACAGAGTAAGTTTTAATGAAAGTTCGGAAACTCTTTTTTGAGACAGCTCGTGTAACATTTTTGCAACGATGTAACAATACCGATACTATCATTAAAAATTTCAAAATGGGGGACTTTGATTTGAAATGAATTAATGAATTTTTTTTTTCATATTTATGACAATTGAAAATATTTATATTTTTATCATATTTATGTAAATCGCAGATGAATTATTTCATAATCTTTTGTCTTGTATAGAATTTAGAAGCTATAGTACACATAATATATATATATATATATAGAAAATGCTTTTATTTTTTACAAAAAGTTTTTATCTTTTATGTTTATGTCTGAAGACGAATATTAAATTTATTTTATATACCGGCTATTTTAAAATAAGATTCTCTTATTTCTTTTAAATTGATTTTTAAAAATGTTCACTGTTCAAAAAGTTTTTTTAAATATTCATTATCAATTACCATTAATCTGTAATATCCTTATAATGTATAAAAAACATATTCATTATTTATATAAGGAAAATGGAATAAATAGATAGATAAATAAATGCATAAATTATCTATAATGCTCTTTTTCTAAAATCAAATTTCCTTTTAAATCTTAAAAAAAATTAAATTCATCGTTTAAAAATCCTTTTCAAACACTAAAAAAATATATATATATATATATATATATATAGTATATATATAATAACTAGTAAATAATAACTAGAACAAACAAAAAATTAAAAAAAATTAAAGTAATAAAGACAAACTAAATAACTATAACTAAATTAAAAATTTTAAAAAATAAA
>NW_012130068.1:5886297-5902345 GCF_000143395.1 Atta cephalotes | reverse complement strand
TTTAAACCGGTTTAAACGTTACGTAAGTAAAGTAGTAGTAATAAGTAATAGTATTATTAGCTAACTATATATATATATATATATATATATATATATATATATATATATATATATATATATATATTTGAAATACTTAATAAATACTGTGAATAAATACTAATTATATGAAAAATATGTAATATAATAAATACTATGTATTAATACATTATTAACATATTTTAGTTTATTTTTTATTAAAACGTTTATACAAAAAAAAGAATTCTTAGATTAATAGAGAGATGTTTTTAATAAAAATTAACGTGCTTTTATATATTTTATTATTCGGTTATATTAATTTTATAAGTAAATGTTGAATTAACGTTTAAACTATAATTGTAATCATCGAATTTCAATAGTTAAAAGCCAGTATGCAACAAATGCTAATAGTAGCGAGATATTGAGATTTATATAGCTAATATAAACAATTTTATGTACATATTTTTTTTTAATGCTAAATACATGACTTCATTATTTTTCAAAAATAATATTTTCAGTGTTGATAGCTTTCAGTGTTGATTTGTATCATAAATTAATGTCTCCTTCTTATTCTTATTCTTATTCTTGTCCATAGATAAAATTAATTAGAGTAGAAAAACAGTAACAAGCAATTGACTATTTTAACTAAATTCGTCTATATATATAAAGTGTTTAAAATTTCAACATCGATTGATTTTGGTATATTTTTGTATGCAGCAAACTGACCTATATCATCGATGAGATATTATTAAAGATCATAAACTCTGGGCAAATTTTCGGCGGTATAAAAAGGGCTCGGAGATAATTGAAGAATGCTGACGTTATCGACAATTGATATAAATTTGCTATTATTAAAATATTTGTTTTTTTTACTAATACATTATTAAATTCATGATTTTTATTACATAAATGCTCCATAAATAAATATGTCTACTTGTAAAGCTATAATATTCTATATATTGCCGAAAAATTACAATTTTTTCTCTGCAGTCTCTGTTGATAATAAAATTTTAACAATAACATAGGAATTACAACTTTGAGAAATTGAATATTATTGAGTTTTAAATAAATATACACACCGATAAACATGTTTATAAAACTAATAAATCCTAAAATTTGTACCATATTTTTAGTTTTTTACTCTTAATCGCTTCAATATTAATAAGGACGCGAACTAAGGACTCAGTTTTTAATAGTATCTCGTCGATGCCTATGTGCAAACTGCAGTACTCTTCATGAATTATTTAAATAAGCAGGTAGCCATGTGATCCATTCTCTTATTTTTCGAAACATAATCATATTATCAGTCAAATAAGGCAACTCGAGGAAAAAATGCCACGAGGGAGAGGTCGCTATTTTATTTATAATTTTTTCATACAACACGCTTTGGCCATTTTGACTGTGTATAAGCGTATAATAAGTATGCTGTTATCGGTGGGAATGAAAATATTCGTGCCAATCAATGTCGAAAAAACTTGGATGAAATACAAAAAGATAGGTCATGAAATATGATTTTTATAATATTTGATACGCTAATAATTAAGGTCTGTGCTTCGATGTTTACTGTAAAACCGCAAAATGATATATGGTTTTGATTAATATTTTCTTATAATCCTGTGGCTGCGATATGATTATAATTTGTACATTTTAACATTTCTTATATACGCAAATATATACTTAGAGATAGATGGAGATAGATGACAAACATGATTCTTCGTGCTTGATTAAAATAATTGTATGAATTAAATTACAATATAAATAATATCTAATTCTTTTCGTTCATATAACTTACAACAAATTAATAAATAATAAAATCCAGGTCAATATATTAAACGAGCTATAGTGTACTAAAGTGTACTAAATAATATTTATTAGTCACAAATTATAATTTTCCGACGATAAGTTTCAATACGTTTTGACTTAATCCTTGTCAGCCACAGAAATACGTAAATATATCCAAATATCTAATCATATTAACATAGGATAATTCCGGAATATACGCTGCATCTATCAACAATTTAATTTATTAAGTATTATTTACTGTTTAAAGTAAACGAACTATATCAGTAAAAACTTTGTACTGTCTGCTTATGAAAACAATATTAAAAATTCGAAATATTTATATTTCGTATTAAAAAATTAACTTTTTTAAACCTTTGCATTTTTGCTGTCCCATAGGGGTGGCTATTCATAGGAGGAGAGAAAATATATATATGACTCATAAAAAATTTACAAATAATGTATATAAATAAGACGTAAAACAACTTGTAAAATACGTTTTATTAAGGAATAAGAAAATGATAAATATGTATATGAAGTAATAAATAATAATTACAATCTTCCCAGATGTATTACAAATATTATGAGATATATATTTCATGCGTTTATTGTATTTAGTGCACTGAATTCAATCTGCGTACTTTGTATGCTTTGGGCATAAATTCCCTGTTAAAAATGTCACATATCTCAAACAGGTGGGATATATAAGATAACAAACTAAACAAAGAATAAAAGAGCAAAGTATTTATAGATTGTTATACAACATGCTTTACTATTCCTCTACATTCATGCATCATGAAATAACCACTAAGTCTTTTGCACATTCTACAGTAATCATTTTATGTAGATTATAATTTATAATGGCTACTTAACACAGTGATAAATCGATTCAACTCACAATAATTTCATTAATATTAATAGTAAGAAACTGAAATCGTAACACAATACTAATATGATATAAAGGCATGTAAGCACAGAGTAATTGCGGGAAAATTACTCCCACTGCTTCTATTTTTTTCTGACTTCTGCGGCATAATCCCAGAGCGACGTATTTGCCGGAGTTACCCTATTATGAGGATCATTTCACGTTCGAATAACAATAGAAAATATAACAGATTTCTAAAAATCATCTTACCTTCGTGTTACAAAGGACGGTATATTGGAATCCATAGTAAGTTAAACTTGAGAAATAATAGACGATGTAATAAAGAGTCATGATTCCGAACTAATTCATCGTTAAGCGAGTTAATAGCGAGAAAGGCTGATGAGAAGTATAGTTGAAACGTATCGTTGAAACTTATCATAGGAAAATTATAATTTGTGATTAATAGTATTTAGTATATCTAACGATAGCTCGTTAATATATTGACCTGGGTGTTACTATTTATTAATATGTTGTAAATTATACAAGCGAAAAGAATGTTGAAATTGATATTATAAAAAAAAATGTCTAACTTACTTCCTAAATTATTCTGTTTATATTTTCTCAATTTCGATTTTATATACATATATACGTATTTATATATATTATATAACTTTAATTCTAGTCTGTTTACAGTATTGCATACTGTAGATAAGTAAAACATGCAAGTTTATATTACGTCATATAATTTAATTGTTTGCAGCATATTCTCTCATAGAAGATGGCACCTTATTTGTATATGTATGAAAATATGTCACTTTTGCAGGATATATCATATCAATTTTTTTCAATAATAAGAAATATCAAAAGTTTAATTCGTTAGTATAAAAAAGTCTCTAAAATATAAATAATATATTTTTCGTAGCTTAATTCAATTACATTAAACAATAATTCAAAAATAAAAGCTTATGTGATGTCTTTCCTTGAGTTGTCTTATAATAAATAAACTAATAACATTTATTACATAGGATTACATAATTTAGAAATGATCATAATAAATATTTCGAGATTCCGTCCTAAAATCACCTGACTAAAAAGGCGATTTTTTTAATTACTGTATGTTCAAAAATTTTTCAAAAAACAAAATTAATGATATTTCTTGCCTTCACATTTAATTCGATTAAAATATATTCCATAATAATGTATAATTGTTACTTACGTATATAAAAGCGGTTTATTCCAGAAAAAACATTATTTCATGAAACAAATTTACATTTTAGTAAGTAAATTAAATATAGGAAATTTTTGAAAGGACAATTATGAAAATCATCATTGTATTAACATCAATGCTTCCATTCAATGCAATTATGCTTTGCATTCAATAAAACTATCAGCTTTTCAAATGAAAATTAAGAAGGTCATCTTTTTCGTTAATTCATAGTGTTTAACCTTTCTGTCAATGCATATTTTTACTTTTTTTTATTAATTCACCGGATATATAATACATTGCATATTTCAAAATATAACCTCGCAAAGACGTCATAGCGTATAAGCGATTAAAAATAAGTTTAAGTTCTGTATTTTAAATTCTGTATTTTAAAGAATTTCTGAAATAACACCGGTTAAAAATAAGTTTATATTCTATATTTTAAAAAATCTTCGAACAAAGAAAATTGTGATATATGTACTTAGTGTCGAAAAATCTATATATAAAAAAATTTTAATATACTCAATATCTCATACGCATTGTCAATGTTTCAGTTCAACATTGAGTTGAGTAGATACACTACTGTATATTTTGTATGATACTGAATGTTTTTTTATGCTGTTCTTTATTAATGCATAATACATTTATAATACAAAAAATATACATGAAGAAACGCATTATTGTGCTTTATTGTGGACGTAGTTTGCGAGGTAAAAAGATAGCGTTGACACGCTAATCATAAAAAACTATTTTTCAAACGCTGGAATCAATTAAAATATTTATTCATTAAAATATTTATAGTGAGTGCAAAAAATATTCGTACGAAAAAATCTTAAAAAAAAAATTTTATTTTTAAAAAGTAAATATTATCCAGCGAGAAATGAGTCATCAAATTGATATCGAATCGATGTAAATACATTGATTTGTATCAATTAATATCAATTTGACGTTTGATGTTTAAGTGACGATTATTTCTTGTTGAATAATTAACAATTTATTCATAAAGAATAAAATACACTGTATGTTCCTTAAAATTATAAATATCAAAAAGATGTGTATTAATTATACAAAATATATCACCTGAAAAATAAGCGAAAAATTGTATTGTTTGAATGCTCAAAAAATATTCGTACAGACGAAAAATTTAGCTTCTAAAATTAAAAATATTTGCAAAGCTTGTATTTTGTTTATGTTAGAATATATTTATTATATAAAATTGTGTTATATAATTAATGTTTATTTTTTACAAATAGGACTTTTTTATAACAAATTAGTTTATACGAATACTATTTGCTCTCACTGTATATATTATTCATTATAAAAGCGCCTTCAGACGGCCAACATTCGCAAATATCATACACATGATATACATAATTATCCGTATTCAAAATAAGCCAATATTTAGTGGATGTATGCAAAATTAGCATATACATTGGTCATGCAGTTAGAAGCGCTTTTAGAATTATAATTTTAAATTAAAAAGATACAGAAAAATTATAATTTAAAAAATATTAATTTTAGAATTATTACTATTAGGATATGTACATATATAGCCTAGTAATGACGAGATAATGACAAGCAATATAAAAATTTTTAACGTTGAACTTGAAATGAATGCGATGCATTGATGAAAAAATTAATAATACTTTATTACTTTATATATATATATTTTTTTCCTTGCCTTTTATATATATATATATATATATATACATATTTTATTGCCCTTTATAGGCAATAGAAGAATCTTTTACTAAAGTGTACAAGAAACATTAAAGATTCAGAATATTATCATAATTTTTTTTGTTTAAGGGAAGAAATTTTTAAATGGCTCGATATCTAGAAAAACAAAAATTTACATTATTGATATACATTATTGACTAATTTTGTAATAATGTTTATTGTTAGTTCAAATTAAAGTAATTTACATTGACATATATCTATGGAATATTACGATTATTATAAACAAAGTCAATTTTAAAAAATTCTATACAAAAATACAGAAAAAAAAAATCTTTGATGTCAAAATATTTCTGAAATATTTTTAAAACTAGATACATCTTTGACCAAGATCCGACGCACCTTCTCTGACTTTTTTTATTCCGATTTTATTTCCGATTCCGGCATCGGTACTTCGGACAATATAGGATGGGTCCCGTCTCCTTTATTTAATACAATACTTTTTATGAGATTCTCGAACGTATATTTAAGATCATAGACTTGTCCTAATTTTGCGCAAATATCGATAAAAAAGATGGAGTAATTAAATTTATTATTTTACACACGTGGAAATTGTGATAACCTTCTCCTATTATCAGAAAATTAACAAAATTGTTGTCTGACGGTTTTATATTCCTGAAAACGATAGCTGTAATTAATTTGTGCTTATAATTATATTAAAAATGCTTGAGACCAATGAAAATGCATCCATTTTCTCTCGAATATGTTAACTTCTAAACGCCTTTTTGACATGTCCGACTTGTAACATATCTTTAGCATATCCAACTTTTGTTCTATTGCTTTTTTAAATATTTTTTTCATTGCTTATCACTTTTTTATTAATAAGTCCACACAACACATTTTATCCGAGAGACATTTTGGAAATGTCTTTAGGACATGGAATGTCCTTTGAATGTCTTTGGACAGTTCTGTGCAGTATGGCCATACATATGTTTACTGGATTACTTGCTACGTTTTTTAATATTTTACATTTCAATTAACAAAAATATTTTACGATATGTTTATTTTTATAAAAGATATAAGCAGTCGAATTGAGTTAAGTATAGCATATATCAATTGTTATCACATGATATGCATATTTAAAGAATAATTATTTAATCGTAAGACAATTATCCGCTATCGGTAACGAAATAAATTCATTAAAATTATGAAAATTTATGATACATTTTTCGCATGAGATAAGAATTTTTATTACTCAATTGTGTAAAAATACAAATTCTAAATTATATCGTAATTATACATTCAAATTACGCACTTATCATATGACTTAGTGTCCTATATAATGCTATTGATAGATCACATGGCATTTAACATAATGTATCTTATGAATATTTGCGATACAATAGCTCTGTTCCATGTCTCGTTCTATAGATATACAGGTACTGCTGTAGGTAGGATAAAACCGAAAAAAAGTTGAAGAAGCAAGAAGTGTACAAAAATGCAACTTTGATTTTTCGGATTTTATTTATATCGCCTTTTGCTTCTCAATAGCGATGTAATTAAAAAAAATATTCTCCTTTTTTCAACTAAAAAATATCAAGTATTCTTAAGTTGCTTGCAAAAGGAGAATGAAAAATAATATTTTAAAAGAATATACTTTTATTCCTCTGTAACAAATTATTGTTACACCAGAATTGCGTTTTAGGATAATATTACAAAGTTTTAATGATTTGACGCATTCAAACTTATTTTCTGAAAAACTTTGTTTTCGAGTTATATAGCAAATCAGTAATACATTTATATATTCTATTTTTATTTATTTATATATTCTAAATTTAGAAATCTTAGACTTTATAACAGAAAATTGTCGAATTTATATTTTGCGTAAGGAGAGTAAAATTATTATATTGCACTGCGTGTTGTATAATTAACATACAAGTTAGTATAACGGGTTGCTTATTCATACAAGCGCACAAAGTGCGCTTTAAATAACTGCATAAATCCATTTCAGCGATAATCACGGAGAAAAATGATTGTGCAAAAAGATGCAAAATTTAATTTGTTTGCTATTTATGACAAACAAGTCTGCACTTTTTATCAATATTTCGCATTTGTTGCATATATTTGTAGCGAATACAAAAAATAAATAAATATTTCTTACACTTGCAAATTAGTGTTCATAGCAAATTTTTTCTCTCCGTTATGGTATTTTTTTTTTTTCAATAAAATTGATAGTATCAAATTGTGATATAATTATAACGGACTTCTGTAGTAATTTAAAATAAAAGTAAATTTAAACAAAAATTAAAGTAACAATATAAGTCATAAAAATGTTTATGCAATTATGTTCATAATGATCTATGCACTCACTTGAATAGGCAACCCGTTATACTGACTGTATGTTGATGCAATACCTGTGTACATCGACAGAATAAAGCAATATATTTGATTAAAAAAATATAAAAGATGCAAGCTTACACACTATAGATATTTTTATATAATTATTTGCGTTATTTGAGTTTTTTATTATATTTAAAAAATAAATAATAAAATTGTAAAATAATGAATGTATATAGCCTACAATTAATTAAATTTACCTTTCGCTGAAAACCACAACAGGATCTGACAAAATATCCGATAAATCGAGCTGCTTGCTCTTTTATTTCAGATGTTCTTTCACAAACATCCATTCCATATATTTATAAAAAAAACTGCGTTGAGAATTGTAAGGCTCAGCCTTAGTATCTCAGTATTTATAGTGCGTATGATGATTTTTCACCCAACTGCATATCGTATTCTAAAAGTGCAAGCAAATATAATTTACATATGAATATAAAGCTGTGTTTAAAATATAGACATTAGCTGTCTGTTCTTTTTAGTTGAATTTACTGCTCATTCATTTTTCTTCTTTTTCCTTGTAACGTAAAAAAAAGAAAAATTATGCGCTACAAGAGAAGTTTCAATTTAAAAAAAAGAAAAGAAATAAAGAAAGAAAAAAGAAAAAAAGCAGATTTTATAAATGTTGTGATAAAATTGAAATTGGAAATATCTTCAAGAAAATATAAGAGCCTATGTAACTTCTTGACTCTCCTTGTAATTTCTATGTTAATTAAGTATTTACATAAAATTTTGTTTCATATTAATGATCTGTTTTTATATAAAAGCTTTTTTATCAGATTTGATTACTTGAATTCTTTCGTAGAAGAAAATTATTTTTTGCTTCGTGCACATATAATTTAGAATTATTTAATAAATGCAAGAAATGGTGAAGTTACATATGTACTTGTACTTTACATATAATATGCGTAAAATAGCAAATTTATTGACGATTATTTGTACTAAAGCAAATTAGTAGAATTCTTAATGGTAACTTTTTGCTTTATAGCTCTTGTGTGAGACCAAAGTCAATGAGCGCCAACAGACACTCTAATATTGGATATACATAGCGATTACTTAAAAATATGAAAAAATATATTTATGTTTATATATTTAATTGGAAAGTCAAGCAACGTGTGAGATACTCTTAAATTATTTTACAAATATACATACGTATATTTGAGAATATAAGTAGGGTATAAATATGCAGCGCTGAAATTTACGCCGCTAAAGTCCAAAAAAATAGAAGCAGTGGGGATAATTTTCCTGCAACTACTCTGATATACATGTCTACATTATATTAATACTGAGTTATGTTTTCAGCTTCTTGCTGTCAATATTAATGAAATTATTATGAGTTGAATCGATTTGACGCTACAATAAATAACGTCATAAATTATAATGTACATAAAATGATTACTGTAGGACGTATAAAAAACTTAGTGGTTATTTCGTGATACATGAGTATAGAGGAATAATAATGCACGTTGTATAACAAAATACTACTTTCTTATATTCTTTGTTTTGGTATTTTGTCCTCACCTGTTTGGAATATATAGTATTTTTAACAGACGGGATTTATGACCAAAGCACACAAAGTGCGCAGACTGAATTCAGCGCACAATACAATAAACACATGAAATATGTCATGTTATAACACTTGTAATATATGTAAGAAGATGTTTATTATTATTTATTACTTTTTATATATATTTATTATTTTCTTATTCCTTAATAAAACTTTATAAAGTATTGTCATTTTACATCTTATATATATGTATTATTTGTAAATTTTTCATAAACCGAACATACTTCCCCCTCCCCCCCCCCCCCTCCTTTAGTAGCCATAAGTAGCCATATATTTCACCCTTGGGATATACGGCAAAAATGCAAGGATTTCAAAAAGTTTTTATTTTTTAATACGAAAAATAAATATTTCGGATTTCTAATATTTTTTTCATAATATTATATATAGACAGTACAAAGTTTTTACTGATATAGTTCGTTCTGATCCATTTACTTCAAAAATAGTAAATAATATAATTATAATATAATTAATAATATAATTTAATAAATTATTTTTTGATAGATGCGGCGTACATATTAGGTGGGAAAAAATTCGTGGCGTTTTTCCCGTTAGATGAAATTAAAAAAACGCCATGAACTTTTTCCCATACCTAATATATTATATAATATATTATACCTAATATATTATATTATATAATCTTCTTACATCCAAGTGTTACAACATGAGATACTTATTTCATATAAAACGTTTATTGCATTTAGTACACTGAATTCAAACTGCGCATTTTATACGCTTTGGGCATAAAGCTCGCCTGCTAAAATATACCAGAATTACCCTATAATAAACATATAGAATTTTTTAAGAAAATTTTAAGATTTTCAGTATATTGTTTTCATAATGTTGATTCTCTTTTTTCAAATGTTATACGGTCACAGCATGTAAGCGCTCTCAAAAAAAAAGATTATCAAATTAATTATCTTTAACAATTTAAACTTAATAATTTCATCAATATATCTTTCGCAGTACAAAAAGATGTGATTGGAAAGAATTATTAATTTTAACTGTTTTGGACTAATTTGAAAATTTGATTTCATTTAAAAGAGACATAGAGATATACTAATAGAATGAGGAAAAATTCAAAAAATTTTAGAAATCTTTTTTAAATTCCCCTAATATACAAAAGCGTAAAAATATTTACTCCATATTGTAATCATCAAATTTTGCCAATAGTTGAAAGTCAATAAACCATAAATACCGATAGTGTGCAATAGAAAGACTTGGAGAGCAATAAACCATATTATGTCAGTTTTGAATTTGAAAATACTTGATTTTATCATTTCGGTTTTTTTTATGTCGTCCCTTGCCATTAAATTCTCAAATCTGTAACGTCTATTAAGCTGACATAGCCATTTCAGCACAATCGAATAAAAGTTGCACAGAAATTTAAAGCTTTTTTGATAATTTATTACTCTATTCCTGATTTTGTTGCTCCAGCCAATTCCGAAAAAAATAATGTGCTAGCATAAGAATAAAGTTAGCACAGCCACTCAAAAAAAGAATTAAAAAATATGGCATATTATTTTGTGTTAATTTGTTGCTAATCAATTGCTCACTTCCCGATATTGTTGCTTCATGCCCAATCTTCGAAAACCACACTTAGCCACCCCGAGTTAGCACACCATCTATAAATTGTTAATACTCGAAATATCTCGACTGATTAGGATTCTTTGATTTTGTTGCTCGCGATTCCCGATGAATCCGATTCTGTTGTTTCACCTCCGAATCTTGCAAACCATCCGTAGACACCCCGAGTCAGTACATTACTTATAAATTAATCACCTATAAATAATTGTTAATTCTTAAAATGTCTCGATTACGGTAGAGCAATAAAATCGGATTCGTCGGGAATCGCGAGCAACAAAATCAGAGAACCATAATCAGTCGAGATGAAAATTAACAATTTATAGATGGTATGTTGACTCGGGATGGCTAGGGATGCTTTTTGAGGGTTGGAATAACAATATCGGGAAGTGAGCAACTAATTAGCAAAAAATTAGCACAAAAAGAATATGCCATATTTTTTAATTATTTTTTTATTTTTTTGAGTGGCTGTATTAATTTTATTCCTATGCTAGCACAGCCATTGTTTCTTTGGAATTGGAGCAACAAAATCAGGAATAGAGCAACAAATTAGCAACAAAAAAGCACAAAATTTCTGTGCAACTTTTATTCGATTGTGCTGAAGTAACTGTGTCAGCTTAATAGATGTTATTAATAAAAATATGTAATATAGTTCTTAAAACGCATCTCTTACGCATAGTTGTTTATGTTTGTTCGCTCGCAATAATTATCATGTAAACTATTGCTAACGATAGACATAAACAACTATGCATAAGAATTGCGTTTTAGGTACTGTTATATGCACATATTCATTAATACATTTTAGAGATAATTATATATATAAATTGATATTGTAAGAAATCCATTAAAATAACGTTTTTTATTCGAACATTGAAAATAACCCAATAGAGGTCGAAACGTATGTTATATTAATTATTATTTATTCTCACAGAAATATATACATTTAGAATAAATAATGCATGGCTCGTAACTCCTTCCAATTCAATTTATTATTTATTGTTTTAATGAAATTAAGGAATATATTGAACAGTGGTACTTATAGGAAGGATTAAAGATAACTTAAACTGAGTATAATGTGATATTAAAATTTAACAATGTATGCACAGTAAATTCCACAATTCAAAATTAAGTTTATCCTAATCTATCACAACTTATCCATTTTAAGACAATGGATATGTTATATACATTTATCAGTTAATTTTTATTAAATTGATTCATATATGATATATCAATAAAATTATTACATATATTCGTTGTCTCAATAAAAACATTAATTCATCACTCACCAACCAATGCGCAACAGTGGAGTTAAATCTGCAATGTCGCTACGATGATTCTATAACAAATAAATTAAAGTTCAAAACAGAATAAAGAAATAATCATTTAACTTTAAAAAATAATTGCTATACGACCGTATGCAGTTTAAAACTAAAAAATAATCATGCAATTTTGGAAATATACAATAATTTTTGTAAGCAATGAATTTTTTGTATCCATTATTTAATTAGATATAAAACAATTATATATTCTCTAAAATAATTATATATTTTTCTAAAATAATTACTTAATATATATTCTCTAAAGAAGATCTTAGCAAAAATAAATTTGTTTAAAATTTTAAAGTAATTTAAATAAATAGATCTCTTCAGAGAATATATATAATTATTTTAGAAAAAATATATATTTGTTATTTTATCTAAATTTTGAGTAACTTTCCTTTTATGTAAAGTAGATAAAAGGAGAGTTTTTTAAAAATTATTTACAAATTTTATATAAATTTATTTTTACTAAGATCTTTAAAAAAATACATAATTGTTTTAGAGAATATATAATTACTTTAGAGAATATATAATTATTTTATAGAATTATTTGATAGATATAAAATTAATATAAAACTATTTAAATCATTTTATTTAACAATGATTTAAAAATAATCATTTTTAAATCAATGTTAAATTAAATGATTTAAAAACAAGCGAAAAAGGTTAATTTTACATAAGTAAAAAATAATATTTACCGCAAGGTTGCTCCACCGGTGCCTGATGTCTCTTCCAGACCTCCTCCTCTCAGATTTGACAATTTGATTAACATCTCGCACAGGACACTCGTAAAACACTCACATAAAACATTCGCGAATAATAAAATATAATTGCGCGCGGATTATAACTTGAGTCCGATAACTTGAACGGCACTCCCGAAACGCGCGACGCGACGAACCGGCTGCGGTTCATTCATTTTTAAATGATGAAATGATTTTTACATGAAGAGAATGATTTTTCTCAATATCTAAAAATTTATCTAGATATATTATATTCAGATATATCCGAAAATTTTTAAATACTTGAGAAAATTTCGTGTAAATATCCTACTGAGCCCTCCCATCACTTCAAGATTGTACCTGTGAGAGGGAAGATAATCTGAAAAATGTAATATATAACTATTATCTACATTACTATGCAATCAGTTAACTTTTAGAAACGAATATCACGTCTGCAATTCATCATCATTGTGAAATAAAATCATAAGAGCAGATAAAAGGGCTGAATCTTTTACATAGACATAAATGATTAGAATGAAATAGGCTAGAGATTAACAAAAAAGAAAAATATTTCTTTTATTACAAATAAATAGTTATGGTTAATTTTTAAACGAATCTCTGTATAGGAGATTCGAAAGGTGCTAAAAAAAAAACTTATTAATTATTAACTATATTCATTGTAAAAGCAGGAATTGCGATTTTTTCGCACGAGAGTATTCATATTAACATTGCTTTTTTTATGACTCGTGTGTGATACGTTCATATAAACAAGTAGCCGTGTCGCGTATCGCTCTTCTTCACATTTCTTTTGAAAAGTATAATCGCGAAAAATGCTAGATGTAATACGAAAATTTTTATTTCATGAATATTCACATAATACGATTGCTAGTATAATTAATTATTCATAAAGCTTCGTATTATATTTAGCATTTTTTGCGATTACGTTTCAAAAAGGAATGTAAAGAAGAGCACGCAATATGGCTACCTGCCTGTACGAGCTTCGGTAAGACAATGACTGTATGATAATTACACGTAAACATGACGGGCCGTGGCACTCCGTGCCACCCTGTGTCTCTATTTCAAGGTCGCGCCGCTCGTCTAACTGTCGAAATATTACGCGTATTACAAAATTAGTAATCTACTACGTTTTAATATTCTTCGATGAATATCACGATGCTTTATTATACGATTTACGTTTTATTTTTTTGTATTTGTTACACGCACACAACTCATTTATATCTTAAGTCGGTATTCGTAGTGTTAGAACTTATATTCAAGATCGTCTTAAATACAATTTTAAGACGTCACGAATCAGAGGGCCGTATTAGTGTCTTAAGACATTACTTAAGACAGTCTTGAAATAAGAACGGGCTATGAATACCACGAGAGAGTAATAAAGAAAGAGAGTAATAAAAATTGAGATATAATACTTACTACACACCTTAGTTTTGAATAACATTACTATTTGGGCATCCTTACATAATAAATCGTCAATTTACGTTCATGAATATTTAATTTTCATAAATTAATGTGCGACGTCCGGAGCAATCGGACCACACATCTATTTCCTTTCGCGCTCGCCGAGCGAATACCGAAAAAATGACATCAATCACCGGATCGCTTCCCCCTTTCGCCGCGCCTTTGCTTTTCACGGAGCGCCGTTTAGATTATTGCGTATGAAAAATATTAACGGTTTATTCAATTATACGCATTTTGATAAACGAGTCATACATTTCGCGCTTTGTTTTGTGACATCTCTAGCCTTGTTAAATCATATATTATAATATTTTCTTGTAACGTCAAATCAGTACTGGCGTCCGTGGAGCATTTTTGATATTCCAACATTATCTCTCAATTTTTATTATTCTTTTAAGGGATTCATTTTTTTTATTTAAAATAACTTGTACTTGTACTTGGTGTACTTTATCAGTTTTTTATCGATTGCTATGATTTTGTATTTTAAATAAGATTCTCATTATATATATTTATGATTTTAAATAGGTCGTTTAAATAAGCAGTTATTTTACCGAGATACTTACATATAATGCCAATCATCAATCATGATTGGCATTATATGTAAGTTTAAAGAATTTTTAAAACACAGAATAATTTACAGTAATAGCAGTGTCATAAATAAATTTTTTAGCTGAAAAAATTAAATAATGATTGACAAGATATTTAATACTTTTAGCCAAAACTGCATTTAGCGCAAATTGTTCCGCAATATTAATAAAATTTGCATGTATTTTTATACAAAGGATGTATAGAATATTATCAATCTTTAATTATTAATGAATCAGTTAAAAGAATAAATTGAGACATAATAATATACAAATAAATATACAAATTGAGACATAATGTTGGAATATCAAAAATGCTCCACGCAAGTACTGATTACGTTTACAAGAACCGCGCAAATATTATAATATATGATTTAACAAGGGCTAGAGATGCCACAAAGCAAAGCGCGAAATGTATGATCCGTTTATCAAAATGCGTATAATTAAATAAACCGTTAATATTTTTCATACGCAATAATCTAAACGGATCCCGGTGAACAGCAAGGGCGCGGCGAAAGCGAGGGGGAAGTGGCCCGGTGGTTGACTTACGTCATCACTTCGGCATTCGCTCGGCGAGCGCGGAGGGAGACAGACGTGCGTATGATCCGCGCGCACATTCGCACATTAATCTACGAAAATTAAATATTCACGAACGCGAATTGACGATTAATTACGTAAGGATACCCAAATATTAATGTTGCTCAAAACTAAGGTGTGTACTAAGTGTTATATCTCAGTCTTTATTACTCTCTTTGATAATTTACATTCAAATAAAGATGAATAATAAGTTATTCATTATATGAATGCAAATATTTTTTAAATTATAAAACATTTTGAACTAAATATTAGGTGTGGGAAAAAGTTC
>NW_012130068.1:5876000-5884944 GCF_000143395.1 Atta cephalotes | reverse complement strand
GAACTTTTTCCCACACCTAATATAATAATGGGTATAAATAGAATTCATGTTATACATTTACAGAGATATATAAGTTAGAGATATATATATAAGAGCGGTATTCATAATCCGTTTTTATTTCAAGACTGTCTTAAGTAATATCTTAATACGGCCTTCTAATTCGTAATTTCTTAAAATTGTATTTAAGACAGTCTTGAATATATTTAAGTTCTGACACTATGAATATCCTAAGATATAAAAAAATGAGAGATAGAAAATATAAATTATGTGCGTAACAAATACAAAAAATAAAATATAAAACGTATAATAAAGCGTCGTGATATTCATCGAAGAATATTAAAACGAATTATTTTACTAATTTTGTAACACATAATATCGAGAATTAGACGAGTAGTGCGCGACCTTGAAGTGGGGACGGTACGGAGTGGCACGGAGCGGCGTCATGTTTACGCGTAGTTATCGTACAGTCATTATCTTACCGAAGCTCGTATAGACAGGTAGTCGCTTGTTGCGTGTCGCTTGTCTTTACATTCCCTTTTGAAACGTAATCGCAAAAAATGCTAAATATAATACGAAGCTTTATGAATAATTATTATATATTAATTATACTAGCAATCGTATTATGTGAATATTCATAAAATAAAATTTTCTTATTATATCTAGCGTATTATATTTTTCGCGATACTTTTCAAAAGGAATGTGAAGAAGAGCGGCACGCGACACGGCTACTTATCTATATGAACAGTACACAAGTCATAAAAAAACAATATTAATATGAATACTCTCGTGCAAAAAAAATCGCAATTCCTACTTTTACAAGAATATGGTTTAATAATTAATAAATTTTTTTTTAATATCTTTCCTATATGAGATATAGGAAAGATTCGTTTAAAAATTAACCATAACTATTTATCGGTAATAAAAGAAACATTTTTCTTTTTTATTAATTTCTAGCCTATTCCATTCTAGATTCTAATCATTTATGTCTAAGTAAAAGATTCAGCCCCTTTATCTGCTCTTTGATTTTATTTGACAATGATAACGAATTGTAGACGTGATATTCGTTTCTAAAAGTTAACTGATTGTATAGTATTGGGCTATCCGGAAAGTTCGTGCCGCAAAAGATTTAATAAATGTATACTAAAATTTAAATCTTCTGCGTTTCAATTTTCCTTCAAAATCGGCACGAACTTTCCGGACAATCCAATAATATAGATAATAGCTATATTACATTTTTCAGATTATCTTCCCTCTCATGGGGATACAATCTTGACATGATAGGATGGCTCAGTTCCCAGAGGATTTTTACATGAAAAGAACGTTTTTTTCTCAAGTATTTAAAAAATTTTCGAATATATCTGAATATAATATATCTAGATAAATTTTTAGATATTGAGTAAAATCATTCTCTTCGTGTAAAAATCCAACGCGGAAGTAAGTACTAAAAGCTAACGTACTCTCGCCGCTGATTTAAAAATGAACGAACCGGTTTGTCGCGTCGCGCATTTCGGGAGTGCCGTTCAAGTTATCGGACTCAAGTTATAATCCGCGCGTAATTATATTTTATTATTCGCGAGTGTTTTACGCGAGTGTCCTGTGCGAGATGTTAATCATATTCTGAGAGGAGGAGGAGATCTGGAAGAGACATCAGGCACTAGTGGCACAACCTTGTGGTAAATATTATTTTTTGTGTAAAATTAACCTTTTTTTTGCTTGTTTTTTTAATTATTTAATTTGACATTGATTTAAAAATGATTATTGATAAAATAATTTAAATAATTCTATAAAATAATTATATATTCTCTAAAGTAATTATATATATATTCTCTAAAACAATTATGTATTCTTTTTAAAAATTTTTAGTAAAAATAAATTTGTATAAAATTTGTAAGTAATTTTTAAATAATTCTCCTTTTATCTACTTGAGATAAAAAGAAAGTTACTCAAAATTTAGATAAAATAATTATATATTTTTTCTAAAATAATTATATATATTCTCTAAAAAATATCTTAGCAAAAATAAATTTGTACAAAATTTTAAAGTATTATTTGAATTATTTTAAAATTATAAACAAAGTTTTTTTGCTAAAATCTTCTTTAAATAAAATATATAGGTAATTATTTAAAAAATATATATAATTATTTTAGAGAATATATAATTGTTTTATATCTAATTAAATAATGGGTACAAAAAATTCGATGCTTACAAAAATTATATTTCCAAAATTGATTATTTTTTAGCAAACTGCATGCGTTTCGTATAGCAATTATTTTTTAAAGTTAAATGATTATTTCTTTACTCTTTAATTAGAACTTTAATTTATTTGTTACAGAATCATCGCAGCAACGTTGCAGATTTAACTCCACTGTTGCGCATCTGTTGGTGAGTGATGAATTAATGTTTTTATTAAGGCAACAGATATGTAATAATTTTATTGATATATCATATCTAAATGCGTATATGAATTAATTTAATAAAAATTAACTGATAAATGTATATATAACACACATCCGTGTGTTATTATTACCTTATTATTACCTTAAAATGGTAAGTTGTGATAGATTAGGAAACTTAATTCTGAATTTACTGTACACTGTTAAATTTTAATTTCACATTACACTTAGTTTAAGTTATCTTTAATCCTTCCTATAAGTTGCCACTGTTCAATATCTCGTTAATTTAACTAAAACAATAAATAATAAATAATAAATTGAATTGGAAGGAGCTATTAGTCATGCTGGATATTTATGCTAAATGTATATATTTCTGTGAGAATAAATAATAATTAAATATAACATACGTTTCGACCACTAGGTTATTTTCAATGTTCGAATAAAAACGTTATTCTAATCGATTTCTTACAATATCAATTTATATACATAAATTTGTATATAATCTCTAAAACGCATTAATGAATATATACATATATAGTTCATAAAACGCAATTCTTACACATAGTTGTTTATGTCTATCGCTAGCAATAGTTTATATGGTAATTATTGCGAGCGACAAGCATAAACAACTATGCGTAAGAAATATGTTTTGAGGACTATATTATACGTATTCATTAATGATGTTTATTAATGATGTCCTATTAAGCTGACACAGTCACTTTAGCACAATCGAATAAAAGTTGCACAGAAATTTTGTACTTTTTTGTTGCTAATTTGTTGCTCTATTCCTGATTTTGTTGTTCGAATTCCGAAGAAACAATGTTGTGCTTCCGAAGAAACTGTGCTAGCATAAAAATAAAGTTAGTAGCCACTCAAAAGAATAAAAAAAAATTAAAAATACGGCATATTCTTTTTATGCTAATTTGTTGCTAATTAGTTGCTCACTTTCCAATATTGTTGCCCCAATCTTCGAAAATCACCCCTAGCCATCCCGAGTCAGCACACTATCTATAAATTGTTAATTTTCAAAATATCTCGACTGATTACGATTCTCTGATTTTGTTGCTCGCGATTCCCGATGAATTTGATTTTATTGCTTCACCCTCGAACCTTGCAAACTACCCCTAGGCATCCCAAGTCAGCACACCACCTATAAATTGTAAATTTCTAAAGTACTTCGACTGATTACGGTTCTCTAATTTTGTTGTTCACTTCCCGATATTGATGCTCCATCCTCAACTTTCGAAAACCACTCCTAGTCTCCTCGAGTCAGCATACCACCTATAAATTGTTAATTTTTGAAATATCTCGATTGATTAGAGTTCTCTAATTTTGTCTAATAGCAACAAATTAGCACAAAAAGAATATGCCGTATTTTTTAATTTTTTTTTATTTTTTTGACTGTGCTAACTTTATTCTTATGCTAGCACAGCCATTGTTTTTTTGGAATTAGCTGGAATAATAAAATTGGGAATAGAGCAAATTAGCACTAAATTTCTGTGCAACTTTTATTCGATTGTGCTGAAGTGGCTGTGTCAGCTTAATAGACATAAATCTGTACCGATGGTCACAATTTCTCTTATATACATCTTATATTTTCTTATTATGGTACAAACTCGAGACATGACTGTATTGCGATCCATTATGAACATTAATGTATAAATAATTTTTTTTAGAAGCAAAATGATGCAATTAATAAAGTAAAATCTATTATATAAATAGAAGTATAACGCAATTTTCAATCAAAATCTTTGCTTAATTTTACTTTCTTTATACAGTTAGCAATTATGTGTATATACATATTTTAATTCTATATGTTTAATTCTATATGTTATATACATATACATATATATTATATACACATAATTGCTACATACATGATTTTTAAATTGTATTTTTAAACTGTATTTTATTACGACATGTAACGTTATAAATTAAATTTTATCGTAAATTGTGACAAAAAATAGATATTGTTTCAAGAGAACATAAGCTTTTCTTTATTGCGATAGATAGATAATTTTCAAAAAATCGGAATACTAAATTTTGACAGTTAAATATATAACAATACTTTTTAGAAATTTGCAAAAATTCAAACGACAACAAAAATTATATTGATAAATTCAAATAGAATCTTATTATGAATGAAAAATGTTAGTGTATGCATAGAAAATGTTATTTAATATTTTTTTTATTTATTAAAGCAAAAATATATATTTTCTGATTGTAATAATTGAAACATAATTAATATCAAAGAAAAAAAGAAACAGTACATAATCAAAGTTGAAAACAGTATCCTCTCAATTAATGTTAAAAAATAAACAATATAATGGATAATTATATCTCGGCATAGGAATATCAAAAGTGATTCGGATGAGATATTACATTGATCGTGACTGAAGATTCTTTACTTCAAGTTATTTATATACAGAGTGAATCAGAGTTGTTGAACCAGGTTTTTATCCTATATGATTGTCGATATTAAGAATCTCATTTTAAACCCCATACATGTAATCAATACAGACTAAAAAAATGTCTATACCGATCGAACTGGATCTTAAATACCCAAATAATTCAATATGAATTATTTGGGCATTTAAGATATCCAGAAATAAGCCTCGACATAGATATATATGTGTATATCTATTATCCAAGTACATAATCTTAGATTCCTGGATTCAAATACAAATGTATAGTCTTTGTCTCAAACGAGATTAGCCGTTTCAATTACAATTCCAGAATCCAAATACAAGTGTACAATCCGACTAAGAGTAGCCGTCTAAATTACAATTTCTGTGCGATACCTCCGAATTATTAATATTGTATGCGAAGGAAACGACGGTTTTTTATAACCCCATAGGAGATCAAATAAAGAAATCTATCTATCTATATATAATTCACTAATTCTATATATAATTGAATTTATTTAAGCATTTGAGATCCAGTTTTAATCGTCCTTTTTATAGTCATTTTTCTAGTTTGTATTAATATAAAATTATCGATTACACACCTAATTATCGATTTAACGATACAGATCGGTTGCATGGATACAACATATCGTGCGAACTGCTAATTTGAGCACGAAAACAGGCATGTTGAGTTGTAAAAATTGTTACAAGACATTAAAAATGATGTATCCACGCATCTGATCTGTGTTGCTAAGTCGAAAATTAAATGTGAGATCGATAATGTTTCCGTAGGGTAAAAAACTGATTCAATTATTCTGATTCACGCTGTATATATTATATTTATTGTACGAAAAAAGACAATTTTCATTTAAGATTTTCTTCTAATTCAACTTTTTTTGTTATTTGATATGTTTAAAAACGACTTCAGGGTAACTGTATATAATAAATTTTATGGAGATTTCGAAATCTTAAAATATCAATTATGGAAATTATTTGATATATATCAATTGGAATTGTTTAATTATTCCTTTATTATATTTCTTTAATGCAATTAATTTGCCTACCTATTCCATCCATTTTTTTTCTCTTTCGCCAAACTGTATAAGATCGCAGATTTAATTTAACAAAAAAATTTAATTAGTTTTAATTGGTTTGTAAAGAATTATTTTAATTCTATTGTTTAAAAATTAATAAATATCTGTTGACGAGATTAAAGTCTTCATTTGTGCATATTTCGAGAAAGTTGAGAAAATAATCATTATGACAAACGATCTGTGATCCTCTGCGAATGCGAATTTGATCTTCCTGATATTTTCCAAATAGCATCATGCTACATCAAGTCACCCCGGAAACGCGAATGTACACTTTGACCAAAGCGAAAACATTACGAATTACATCGTTCGTTTAATATATATTTTTTGCGTAAAATCCGATCGGACGGCTTATTAATACGTTCACATAACATTGCACTTTTTAAACATTGCACTGGAATCTGAACGTTTATTAAGAATATAAATCAAACTTGTAATTTGTATTTGAATATTAATTGGAATTAAATTCATGATAAGTCAAAATAATAGTTTCTTACCTATCGTCTTCAGACATTTTGTGAAAAAATATATAAACAACACTTGAAAATGGAAGAATAATTTTTGCAACTCTAATAAATTTAACAATTTTAGAAACTTCATTTCTAGTTTTCATGAATAATTTGTAACTAAAAATCCAAAGCGTAACAAAATGTTACAAATTACAAAAAAAATTAATTATGTATAAGTTGAAAAAAGAATGCAAGATAAGATTGCATTCAAGCAATTTAAAATCCCAAAATTATTTAGTCACTTTTTTATTATTACATTTTAATTATTCTTTTTAGTATTATTATGTATGTGTCTTATCCATCTATAAAAAATGGTGCGCAATAAAAAAAATAAAAATAGACAAAAAATTTTATGCAAAATCAAAATCGATAAAGAAAGAAGATTAAGTAAAGACCATATTTTAGATAACTTAAATTAAATAATATAGATAGAAAATATAGATACTGAAGTAGATATAGATATTGAAAAATATAGATACTGAAATATAGATACAAATTATTATGAGAATATAAAACAAATTATATATAGGCAGTAAAGAATGCTATTTATTCAATTCCTTTTATCATTTATACATAATATTGATATAACATCGAGGATATATTGAACGCTAGTATTCAATGATTATCGAGACAATTAGTTCCCTAACCTGCTCATTCTCTATGAAGCGTGCAACAGGAAACACTTATTTGCATCAAAGAGAACGTCGACGTGATGTGATTATTTCACAAATGCAGCTAACGCTATTCTTCGAATCGCAAAACATTTTGTAACATAATATTCGTGATATTACATTTATAATGAAACTTTAACCGTTATCAAACGCAAAAATCGGATCACATAACTAAACAATATTTGCAAAATGAATAATTAATATAAGTAATTAATTAAAAAGATAATATTTTCTAGATAATATTATTGGACTAATAAAATAACTTTTTTAATTTAATATAATATATTTACACAAAATATTATATTATTATATATAACATTATAATTATTAAATTAAATTAAATCATTCCTTAATTTAATAAAAATAGGAGTTCTTATAATAATTCTTATTATTAACAGAGCGAAAGATTCTTTCAATATGTCAATATTAATATTATTTGCGTCTTAAATATTCCATTTATGGCGTTCTAAATTTGTATGAAAATAAACCCATCGCACGCGGTGAATCAACTTCAGACATCAGGAACAAGCACATATACAATAATAATGGTGCATTTTCGCGGAAGCGTTTAGATTGATTTCCCGAAGACGTAACGGATATAATGTCCAAATTAGTCATAAATATCTCTTTTTACTTTGATATATATAATAAAAAGCTGCGCTTGTTTAATTTTTTATTATGCCATATAATTAACGTGCTTCGCATACAGCCACTAACGATTGCTTCCAGCAATGTCAAATCTTACATTATACATAATTACATATTGGAATTGTTATAAAAAAATATATATTAAAATATTGAATAGTGCCAATTGCACAAAAAGTGACACTCTTTCCCATACTTGAAAATTAATATTGATACTGAAATGATTCGGAAACATGACGAAATATCTCGAATCATCGAATATACAATATAATATTCTCTAGATAACGAATTCCAATTTTGTATGAATTGCTTTTTTTATTAGTTATAATTCTTTAGTTTCTAAAATTTTGTTGTTAATTAAACGAAAAAAAAAATTGTAAATAAATAGTTCCACATGCTGAAGATATATGTATATGTATATGAAATTATGCTAACGATGCAGAAATCCACAATCTATTTCTCTCTTTTTCTGAAAGGATATATTTAACAACAAAGAATTATTCATGATTGATAACGTGTAAGTAGAGGGAGAGCAATCTTTTTACATTAAAATTTACAAAATTTTCTTGATAAGCGTCACGTCATATTGTGATACTTATTTCAATTAGCATTCTTTATATAAATAATTACATGCGTTAATGATCGGATTAGATTTGGATTTATTATTTCTCACATTATATCTTCCTTATTTTAATATCATATTAATTTAATTAGTTATCATTTATTAGTTAACTAACTGTTTATTAGTTGTTCTATTATAATTTATAACGTTATAATTCATTCAAGTTATAATAGAAAATATAACAGATTTCTAAGAATCAGCTTACCTTCGTGTTACAAAGGACAGTATATTGGAATCATATGTAGTCAAACTTGATAAATAATAGATGTAATGAAGAGTCATGATTCCGAACCAATTTATCGGTTAATAGGCTGATGAGGATTAAGTATAGTCGAAATGTATCATTGAAATTTATCGTAAGAAAATTATAATTTGTAATTAATAAATATTTAGTATATCTAACTATAACTCGTTATATATTGACCTGGGTTTTACTATTTATTAATTTGTTGTAAGTTATACGAATGACAAAAAGAATTGATATTATAAAAGAAAATGTCCAACTTACTTTCTAAATTACTCTCTTTTATATTTTCTTAATTTAGATTTTATATACATGTATACTATATACGTATTTATATATATATATATATATATATATATATAT
>NW_012130068.1:5872300-5874474 GCF_000143395.1 Atta cephalotes | reverse complement strand
TATATACGTATTATATATATATATATATATATATATATATATGTTTTTAAAACTAATTCTAGTCTATCTACAGCATTCTATTGTAGATAAGTAAAATATGCAAGTTTATTATGTCATATTATTTAAATGTTTGTAGCATCTTCTCTCATAAAAGATGGCATCGTATTTGTATATATATGAGAATATGTCATTTTGAAGGATACATCACATCAATTTTTTTTCAATAATAAGAAATATGAAAAGTTTAATTCGTTAGTATAGAAAAGTCTCTAAAATATAAATTTTTCGTAGATTAATTCAATTACATTAAGAAATTATTCAAAAATGAAAGATTGTGTGGCGTCTTTCCTTGAGTTGTCTTATAATAAATAAACTTATAACATTTATTACACAGGATTACATTTATATAGGATAAGTTGGAAATATCGTAATAAATACTTTAGGATTCCGTCCTAAATCGCGATCAGGCGATTTTTTAATTATTTTTTATTCAAAAATTTTTCAAAAAACAAAATTATTTACATTTCTTTCCTTCACATTTGATTCGATTAAAATATTAGGTGTAGTAAAAAGAAATCCATTATTTTTGCATGAAATTGAATGGAAAAATAATGGATTTCTTTTTACTACATCTAATATTTCATAATACTGTATAATTGCTTACATATACATACGATATGTAAAAGCGATTTAAAAGTTATTCCAGAAATAACATTATTTCATGAAACAAATTTACATATCTTAGTAAATTAATTACATATCTTAGTAAATTAAATATTGGAAACTTTTGAAAGGACAGTTTACGAAAATCATCACTATAACATCAATACTTCCATATGCTTTGCATTTTATGAACCTCAGCTTTTCAAAATGAAAATTAAGAAGATCGTTCATAATGTTTAATCTTTTTCGTTGATTCATATTGTTTAACCTTTCTGTCAATATAAATTTTTACTTTTTTATTAATTCATCGGATATATATTGCGTATTTCAGAATATAACCTCGCAAAGACATTATAGCGTATTAGCAATTAAAAATAAGATTATATTCTATATTTTAAAAAATCTCCGAACAAAAAAAATTGTGATATATCTACTTTGCGTTGAAAAATCTATATATATATATATATATATATAAATTATAATATACTCAATGTCTCATGCGCATTATCAATAATTCAGTTTAACATTGTGTTGAGTAGATGCACTGCTGTATATTTTGTATGGTACTAAATACTTTTGTACTGTTCTTTATTAATGTATAATATTTATAAAAATATTATTATCATGGAGGAATTATCGCGGACATAGTTTGCGAAGTAAAAAGATAGCGTTGACACGCTAGTCATAAAAAACCATTTTTCAAACATTAGAATCAGTTAAAATATTTACAGTGAGTACAAAAAGTATTCATATAAAAAGATATTATTTAAAAAAAATTTTATTTTTAAAAAGTAAATATTATCCAGCGAGAAATGAATCATCAAATTGATGTCGATATAAATACGATGATTTGAATATCAATTTGATATCGATTTGACGTTTAATTAACGATCATTTCTTGTTGAATAATTAACAATTTATTTCATGAAGAATAAAATGAACTGTATTATATGTTTCTTAAAATTATATATACCAAAAAGATGTGTATTAATTATACAAAATATATCATCTGAAAAATAAGCGAAAATTAAAAATTGTATTATTTGCTCAAAAAATATTCGTGCAGACGAGAAATTTAACTTCTAAAATCAGGAATACATGCGAAACTTCTTCCTTTTATTTATGTTAGAACAGAATGTATTCAGCATATAAAATTGCTAATTAATGTTTATTTTCTACAAATAAGACTTTTTTTTATAACAAATTGCTTTGTACGAATACTATTTGCTCTCACTGTACATATTGTTCACTATAAAGGCGCCTCCAGATGGTCAATGTTCACCAATATTAGCAAATATCATACATACACACGATATACATAATTATCCGTATTGAATGTAAGCCAATATTTAGTGGATGTGTACAAAATTAGTCTATACATTGGTCATGCTATTAGAAGCGTTTTTAGAATTATAATTTTAAATGAAAAAGAAAAATATTAATTTTGAAATTATTACTATCAGGATATGTACATATATAGCATGTGTGTGTGTGTGTGTGTGTGTGTGTGT
>NW_012130068.1:5856871-5870795 GCF_000143395.1 Atta cephalotes | reverse complement strand
TATACATATTTTATTGCCCTTTATAATAGAAGAATCTTTTACTAAAATGTACAAATGAAACATTAAGGATCCAGAATATTATAATATTTTTTGTTAAAGGGAAGAAATTTTTTAAAACTGACTCAATATTTAGATTCAAAAACAAAAATTTACATTGCTCTTTGATACACATTATTGACTAATTTTGTTTGTTAATGTTTATCATTTAATTTAAATTAAAGTACCTAATAGACATTGACATATACTTATGGAATATTACGGTTATTGTCTAAACAAAGATTAATTTAAAAAATTCTATACAGAAATACAGAAAAAGTATTTTTGATGTCTCTTCTCTCAAATATTTCTGAAACTAGATATCTTAGATTTTTAAAACTAGATATCTTTGACCAAGACGCACGTCCGACGCACGTATCTCGTCTGATTTCTTTTAGCTTACAACTAGTCAGATTCTGACATCGGTACTTCGAATAATATAGGATGAGTCCCGTCTCCATTGTTTAATACAATACTTTTTATGAGATTTTCGGATGGATATTTAAGATCATAGGCTTGTCCTAATTTTGCGCAAATATTGATAAAAACTGTGGTGTAATTAAATCTATTATTTCCTTTTTCCGATGATCTGTAATCCCATGGGAACACGTGATGGAAATTGTGATAACCTTCTCCTGTCAGAAAATTAACAAATCCGTTGTCTGACGGCTTTATGTTCCTGAAAACAAGAGCTGTAATTAATTTGTGCTTATATTACAAATTCTTGAGTCCAATGAAAATGCATCCATTTTTTCTCGAATATGTTAACATCTAAACGCCTTTTTGACATAGTATATCCAACTTTTTTGCTCTACTGCTTTTTCCAATGTTTTTTTCACTTATTATATATTTTTACTTATTGCCACACAACACATTTTATCCGAAGAACATTTTGAAAGCATCTTTAGGATATGGGATGTTCTTTAGACGTCTTTGGACAATTCTGTGCAGTATAGGAAGCCATACATACATTTGTTTGGTTATTTGTTACCGTTACGTTTTTTAATATCTTACATTTCAATTAACAAAAATATTTTACGATATGTTTATTTTTACGAAAGATGTAAGCATCAAATTGAGTTGGGTATAGCGTATATCATAGTATAGATATGCATTTAAGAATTAATTATTTAATAAGACAATTATTCGCTATCGGTAACGGAATAAATTCATTAAAATTGTAAAAATTTATGATACATTTTTCTTCGCATAAGAATCTTCTGACAAGGATTTTTATTACTCAACTGTATAAAATACAAATTATATCTTGATTACATATTCAAATTACGCACTTATTGTATGGCTTAGTGCCCCACACATGAGCAATGCTATTGACAGACCACACGGCATTTAACGAAATCATGTATCTTATGAATATTTGCGATACAATAGCTCTGTTCCAAGTCTCATTCCATAAATATACAGGTATTGTCGTAGGTAGGATAAAACCAAAAAGAAGTTGAAGAAGCAAGAAATACCTATAAAAAACTTTGATTTTATATCGCCTATTTCTCAATTGCGATATAATTAAAAAAAATATTTTCGTTTTTCAAACAATTAAAAGATATCAAATATTTTTTAGTTGCTTGCAAAAGAAGAATGAAAAAAAAAGAAGAAAAAATATTTTAAAAGAGTTTACTTTTATTTTTCTGTAACAAATTATTATTATACCAAAATTGCGTTTTAAAATAATATTATAAAGTTTTAATGATTCGACGCTTATTTTCTGAAAAACTTTGTTTTCGAATTATGTAGCAAATATTATGTAGCAAGTAATATGTTTATATATTCTAAATTTAGGAATATTAGATTTTATAATAGAAAATTGTCGAATTTATGTTTTGTATAAGGAAAATAAAATTATTATATTGCACCGCATTGTATAATTATATAAATTAGTATGACGGGTTACTTATAAATGATCTACGCACGTTTAAATAGGTAATCCGTTATATTGACTGTATGTTGATGCAAAAAAATATAATAGATGCAAGCTTACACATTGCACATGTTTGCATATAATTATTTGAGCTTTTTTATTATATTTAGAAAATAATGAAATTGTAAAATAATGAATGTATGTAGTTAAATTTACCTTTCGCCGAAAACCACAACAGGATCTGACAAAATATCTGATAAATCGAGCTGCTTGCTTTTTTTAATAAATTCCGGATGTTCTTTCATAAACACCCATCCCATATGCCCATAAAAAAAACCGCGTTGAGAAGTGTGAGGATCAGCATTAGTGTCGCAATATTTATGGTGCATACGATGATTTTTTACCCAACTGTATATCGTATTCTAAAGCGCAAATAATTAAAAATGTTATTTACACATGAATATAAAGCTATATTTAAAATATATAGACATTAGCTGTCCTTTTTAGTTGAATTTATTGCTCTGTTTTTTCTTCTTCTCCTTTGTAATATAAAAAAAGAAATATTGAATGATACAAGAGAAATTCTAAAAATAAAACAGATTTTATGAATTTTATGATAAAATTGAAGTTGATTTCTTTCGAGAAAATTTAAGAATCTATGTAACTTCTTGACTCTCTTTGTAATTTTTATGCTAATTAAATACTTACATAAAATTTTGTTTCATGTTAATGATCCATTTTTATATAAAAGCTTTTTTATCAGATATTGTTTACTTTATGATTTTCTTTTGTAACGGAAGAAAATGCTTTGTGCACATATAATTTAGAATTATTTAATAAAGGAATGATGAAGTTATACATATATACTTATATATACTTATATATACTTATATATATATATACTTATACTTTACATATAATATACTTTACATATAAAATAACAAATTAATGACATTACCTGTGCACTTGCACTAAAGCATATCAAAAGTAGAATCCTTAACGGTAACTTTGCTTTATAGGTCTTGTGAGACCAAAGTCGATGAGCGCCACCAGACACTCCAATATTGGATATGATATACATAACGATTACTTAAAAATATGAAAAAATATATTTATGTTTATATATTTAAATAAGAAGTCAAGCAACGTGTGGGATACTCTTAAAATGTTTTACAAATATATATACATATATTTGAGAATATAAGTAGAGTAATTCCGGCAAATATGCAGCGGAATTTACGCCGCTGAAAAAGAAAAAATAGAAGCAGTAGGGGTAATTTTCCTGCAACTACTCTGTTACACGTCTTTACATTATATTAATACTAAATTATGATTTCAGCTTCCTGTTGTTAATATTAATGAAATTATTATGAGTTGAATCAATTTGACACTGCAATAAATAGCGCCATCATAAATTATAATGTACATAAAATAATTACTGTAGGGCGTATAAAAGACTTAGTAGTTATTTCGAGAATGTGGAGGAATAGTAATGCATATTGTATAACAAAATACAAGTATTTTGCTCTTATATTCTTTGTTTAGTTTGGTGTCTTGTATATCCTGTTTGAGATATATGGCATTTTTAATAGGCTGGATTTATGCCCAAAGCTTGCAAAGTGCGCAGATTGAATTCAGTGGAATAAATACGATAAACACATTACGTAAAATATGTATCTCATAACACTTGTAATGTATGTAAGAAGATTATGTAATGTACGCCGCATCTATCAAAAATTTAATTTATTAAGTATTATTTACTATGTTTAAAGTAAACGAATTATCAGAACGAACTATATCAGTAAAAACTTCATATTATCTACTACTATGAAAAAAATATTAGAAATCCGAAATATTTTTTCATATTAAAAAATAACTTTTTGAAATTCTTGCATTTTTGCTGTATATATCCTAGAGGTGAAATTACTATATGACTACTTAGTAGTCTCTATATGACTTATAGAAGGAAAGAAGGTATATACGCATCATAAAAAATTTAAAAATAACGCATGTAAATAAGATATAAAATGACAATAACTTATAAAATGCGTTTATAAAATTTTATTAAGGAATAAGAAAAAACTGGAATAAGAAAACTGTTTTGGACTAATTTGAAAATTTGATTTCATTTGAAAGAGGCAGATACACTAAATAGAATGAGAAAAACTTCAAAAAAATTTTAGATGTTTAAATTCCCCTAATATACAAAGCGTAAAAATACTTACTCCATATTGTAGTAATCAAATTTTGCCAGTAGTTGAAAGTCAATAAACCATAAATACCAATAGCGTGCAATAGAAAGACTTGGAGAGCAATAAACCATATTATATCAGTTTCGAATTTGAAAATATTTAGTTTTATCATTTTCGATTTTTTTTTTATGTCGTCTCTTGCCATATATCTATGTATCTGTATTTAATTCACATTGAATTATTTAAGCATTTCAGATCCAGCTTTAATCGGTATAGACATTTTTCTAGTTTGTATTAAAATTATCGATTACACCTAATTATCGAATTAACAATACAGATTGGTTGCATGGATAATACATCGTGCTAGTGATTTGAGAACGAAAACAGGCACGTTGAATTGTAAAAATTGTTACAAGACATATTAAAATGATGTATTCATGCATCTAATCTGTGTTGCTAAGTTGAAAATTAAATGTGAGATCAATAATTTTTTTGTAGGGTAAAAAACTGGTTCAATTATTCTGATTCACGCAGTATATATTATATTCTCATGTGCAAAAAAAGACAATTTTTCAAATCACTATTTTTTCTAAAACGACTATGACATTCACAATGCTTTTGTCATAATGTAATTTTTCCGCATTGATATATCGCATATTATATTCTCCAAATTTTAATACCATTACAAAAAGATCGATCATTTTATGTATGTATGTAATTTATCTATTTTTCCACAATTTCCATATATTTACATATTAATTTTTTAGCTTCATACGAATATGAATTGCTATCGTGCAGATATTAGATGTAGTAAAAAGAAATCCATTATTTTTCCATTCAATTTCATGAAAAAATAATGGATTTCTTTTTATTACACCTAATACATAAAATTATCTGATATTTTTAAAAAGTAGTAAAATTATTTTGAAACTTACTATTATATAATATATATATATTTTTTATAATTCTTTTATTATATAATATAATATATAGATTACATATTATACACATTATATATATATATTGGGTATGGGAAAAAGTTCATGGCGTTTTTCTCACTAGATGGTATTAAATGCTCGGCAACTACTAATCACATCGACAATACTAGACGTGCGTTTAAAAGGTGACATTTTAACCTTTGTTTTGAGCCAAAAAAGATTGAAATCGGTGAAGTGGAATTAAGTCAAAAGTAATTTTATTTTGAAAATGGGAAAATGGGAATAAATAAGGAAAAAATTCGCTACATTTTGATTGACGAGGAAGAAGGTGATGTTGTGTGTGTGGTAGGACTGGAAAGGAATCGTTCACTATGAGCTGTTATCGTCCAATCAAACAATTAATTCCGAATTCTACTGTGAACAACTGCAGAAATTACAACAAGCAATTGAGAGGAAGCGGAATTAATTAATAGGTGTCGTCTTCCATCACGACAACGCTCGACTACACACATCTTTGACTCGGTAAAAATTGCGAGAGCTTGGCTGGGAAGTTTTAATCCACCGTATAGTCCTGACGTAGCACCCTCAGACTATCATTTGTTTAGGTCTCTGCAGAATTCTCTTAATGGTGTAAAGTTAGCTTCAAAAGAGGCCTGTGAAAATCACTTGAAGCAGTTTTTCGATCAGAAACCACAGAAGTTCTATCGCGATGGAATTATGGCTTTGCCCCAAAAATGGCAAAATATTATAAAAAATAATGGAGCATATTTGGTTTAAATAAATTGATTTCAAGATACTCTAAGAAAAACACTTTAATTTTACTAAAAAATCACCACGAACTTTTTCTCATCAAATATCAAATATGAGTCATTAAAAATGTACCAGCACACATTCTGTTATCAAATTTAATAAAATAGATTATAAAAATTAAAGTAACGATGAATAAATAATCGTTATGTTCAAAATTATTAGTATATACAATTCTTATTTTAATAGACAACTATATTAAAGTATGTGTTAATAAATAAAATTATTGTACATATACCTCAACTTTGGTGGTGATTGATAAACCAGGATATAATCAGTAATTGAAACAATGAGTTTATTTAATTCACAAGAAATAAATGCGATCAGAAATAAAAACCAGTCAAATTGCTGATATTGTATTATCAAGTGTGAGCGACATTCTGTTGCTTTATATTATCTTATTAAAAGAGGGGATGAGATTGGAAGGGGAATAGAGAGAGGAAGGGAACAAAAGAAAAAGAAAGGGAAAAAAAGATTAAGAAGGAGAAGAAAGCTAAGAATTAGGTAATAATAAGATAAAAATTAGATAAGAATGTTTGCATTTTGTTTATGTCCTAATTTTTGTTTTTTAATGTAAATCATTTCGGAGATCAATCTTTTATTGTACGACGGTTCCTTATCTAACATCTTTCCAATTAAAATTATGGTTAATATGATAGTCAGTAATCACCGATGGAGAACCAGTCTTTTTATTAATTTCCGAAATATGTTCATTAGGCTTTTTTTAATTTTCTTTTGGTTTGTACATACATAACTAGCTTCATAGTTATCACAAGAAATTTTATAATTTTATACAACATTGTGATTAGCTAAATGATTTAGTCTATCTTGACCTCTAGTTATAAGGCTTTTTAATGTATTTGAGATTGAATATGATAGTTACAATTAAATTTATATACTAGGTAAAAAATTTTTTTAGAGATAGAGTTTGTATATAAAACTGTAAAGAATTTCTCTTTAACATGGATATTATGTTTTCTATTATTGTTCTATGTGTGGTATTTTAATCTTTTTTCAATTGTTGAAAAAATGAAAGAAAGAGAATAGCTATTATTTAGAAAAATATCAATAGCATCAACTAAATGTTTTTTATGGAAATGAGGATGAGACAATTTAATTATTTTATCAACGAAAGATAACATCCTTTTTGCGACGTAAAAGATGATATGAGTGAAAATTAAGAAATCTGCCCGAACAGATGACCTTCTTGTATCTGTCAAAAATAAACCTTATGGTTATCAATTATAATTATAGTGTCCAAAAAACTTAATTTTCTCTTAATACCGATCTCCATAGTAAATTGCCGACATGTAATGAGTTAAAGATTTCTAATATTATATTTGTATCTAGGAGCCGCCAAAATGATAACAGTTTATTAAAGTATAATACCGGTTTAGTAATAAAAAAAGTGATAAGCATTGAAAAAACAGCAGAAGAAAATCCGAATATGCCATATCAAAAAGATATTTAGGAGTTAACATATTCGTAAGAAAATGGATGCATTCTTATTGGACCCAATAACTTTTGACATAATTATAGCAGGAATGAATATAGTTCTTGTTTTCAGAAACATAAATCATCAAAAAATTTTAATTTTCTGACAATAGGAGAAGGGTATCACAATTTCCATTATATATTCCCATAGATCGTCAGAAATAACACATTTAATTACATACTATCATTTTTATCAATATTTGTGCGAAATTAGGACAAGTCTATATGATTTTAAATATCCATCCGTGAATCTCAAAATACAAAAAATATTGTATTAAATAAAGCTGACGGGGCTCATCCTATGTTGTCCGAAGTATCGAGATCGGAATTCAATAATTGTAAGTAAAACAAAATCAGACAAGACATGTATATATCGGATTTTGATCAAAAATATCCAGGTAATTTAAAAAATTGTTTCTTTTTTTTAAATATAATTATCTTAATAAAAATTGTAAATTGTTATATACAGTAGAACCTCGATTATCCGATCTAATGTGACTCAAAATCGAATAATAAAAAAAATCGGATATATGTATATATATTGGGTTGTCCGGAAAGTTCGTGCCGATTTGGAAAATTGAAACGCAGAAGATTTGAATTTTAGTATATATTTATTAAATTTAAATTTTTTGCGGCATGAACTTTCCGAACAATCCAATACATATAACCGGTGTTATATTTTATATTTGGTGTTATATTTTATATTTTATATTTAATTATTCAAAATATGCATATTTTAGTGTAAAAATAAAAATAAGAGGAATAATCTCCAAAGCTCTTGATCTTGACAAATGTTATTAAGGTCATAAACATTTAAAAGATTTTAATCAATAGTTGAACTTAGATAAAGCTCTCTCTAACGACAGCGATACTATAACTTTCAAACCTTATATATTGTAACTCAAAAAGTATTTAATAAAGAAATATTTTGTTAAAGTGTTTTGAAGAGCTCTTGAGATAAGCTATAAAAATATGCAATGAAAAACGGGAATTTTTATTTAAAAAGAAATCGATGTATTCTTGATTTGATCTGGTGACCCAAATCAACTGATAAAACCGATTGATAATGCTCTTTCCTACCATTTTCATCTGAAACAGTTTTCTATGAAATTTATAATTTTTGGAATATTTTAGTCCCAGTATTTTTTCTTCACATCGTGTATATATAAAAAATAAAATAATTATTTATCGATAAAATAATTTACTATCAAATTACCTTTAGTAATTTAAACTATAAATTGGTAATTTTATGAATTTTTGGCAGTATAAGAAAAAGATGTGATTGGAAAAAATTATTAACTAACTATTTTGAAATTTACATTGAAAATTTGATTTTATGAAAAGGACTGATACATTAAAATAGTTGATAATGAGTTGATAAAATAGTTGATAAATTTTGCACATTTCTTCTTTAAATTCCCTTATATACAAAAAAGTATAAAAATCCTCACTCCATATTGTAAATGTTCTCAGTAGTTGAAAGTAAACCACAAATGCCAATAGCGTGCAATAGAAAGACTTAGAGAATAAATAAATCATATTACATCAGTTTTAATTTTGAAAACACTTGGTTTTATCATTTCGGATTTTTTATTGGTCAAATCTATATTGACTGTCAGAACTTCTTTCATAAAATCTCTTTTATAATAAAATCGAGAAATAATTATATTGCGATCCTATGTTATATTATTATCTAAATTGTTATGAAAATAAATTTTTTTGAAAGCAAAAAGATAATTAATAAAGTAAGATCTACCGCACAATTAAAGTAACGCAATTTTCAATTAAAATCTTTGTTTAATTTTACTTAATTTATATAATTTATATAATTAGCAATTATAACGAATTCTTGTAAAATTGATAATAAAATTTGATAATAAAATTGATAATAAAATTTTTCTTAAGAATAATATATTAGATATCCCGCATATATCAATTTTATCGAATATCTATGTAATTTTATTTAAAGTCAACATTTATAATTTGCATCTATCTATTCGCATAAGAATGGTATACTATTTATATTTATAATTTTATATATATATATATATATACATGATTTTTAATTACTTCTTAAATGTATTATATGTAACATATAAATAAAATATACATTATATTTTATTATGAATTTTGTCAAATAACAAAATAAATATTATTTTAAGAGAACTTAAGCTTTTTTCTTATTGCAATAGATTGATAATTTTCAAAAAATTAAAATACAAAATTTTAATCTTTAAGTGTATAGTATAAATTTTCATAAAAATTTGCAAAAACTCAAACAATATAAAAATTATGTTAATAAATTCACTCTTATTAAGAATGAAAAGTGTTAGTGTATGTGTTGAAAATTATTTAATATTTTTTTGTTATTTACTAAAGCAAAAATATTTATTTCCTAATTGCAATAATTGAAACACAATTAATGTCTGAAAACAGTGCGTAATAAAAATTGAAAATAGCATTCTCTCATTTATTTATTAAAGAACAAACAAGATAAATATACTTTAGCGAGAGAATAAAAGTGATTCGAATGAGATATTACACATGCACTGATAGAGTAGTAAAAAACGATTCTTTGCACGGTTTATACATTATACATAACTCTTGTGTAAAGAAAGCAATTTTTGAAATTACTAACTTTTCTAAACTTTTCTAAACGACTGTAACATGTACGATGCTTTTATTACAACATAATTTTTTCGCATGTATAATTTATATATATTTCCACAACTTTCATTTATATTTATATAATAATTTTTAGTTTTGTGCAAATATAATCAACGGTCTTTACATCGCTAACAATTATCTGTTTACGAGGAAACACACGAAATACCGTGGCAAAACAACGTGTACTCTGATTTTATTCCGATGGAAATTGGAATAGCGCATATGTCGACTTATTTGTACTAGGTAAAAATTATCGCCGCTGGGTATCGTCGCAGAACGCTTACAACAAGCGTGAACACTAAATTCTTACAGTTTTAACACATTGCAAATATTTATATAATTTTTAACATATTTTGTTAATCTTATAATTGTTTGCAAAATATTTTGCAAATAATAATCTTGATTGCAATAGAATCTTTAAAAATATGTAATAGTTATCACTTATAGGAATTTTCGCTATTATATATTTACTTTTGTAAGAATGCTAAATTCCAATACAACTTTAATAGATACATCAATTATTATCTAAAAGTTCATTAGAAATTAAAATACAACTTATTATTAGAATTCAATTTAACAGTAATATTGTTTTTAACTCATTTTAATTAATTTTTTGGAAAAATTAATTTTCCAAGAAGCTTACACTTCTTATTATAATTATTAATATTTTTTATAGTATTTTAATTTATTATTTATATGTTTTGCAAATCACATCGTTTTTTCTAGTTTATACTTCATATGTTTTCACGTATTTTTACTAATCTCGTAAATGTGAAAGTGTAAACAAGTTTTTGCTAATGAAATAAGATTGTAATTTAATGAATTAAATTTATTTTATTCTACCTGTATGTTGCATTTTAATCTTTGGCACTTCAATCGCACATTGGGATTTCGTCCCATTTGGCACGGGAACCATCGCCCTTATCGGCAGCAACTCGTTTCACAAGCTCAGGGGACGGTTTCTTGAGATTGTAGGCCCATCCGATCTTCGCGAACATGTCGATGAAAAACGACGAGTGATTGAAAATATACCAATTAAACTCGGATGCACGATAGTCCCAAGGAAATGTGTGATGATAATTATGAAATCCTTCGCCACTACAAACTACACTCACGCTCATATTCTCTGTTGGTCGTATATTTCTAGAAATTAGAACAAAATTGTGATAATATAATAAATGAGAATAGATTTTATCTATTAAATATTGTGTCTCGGATCAATTGAAAAATATTTTACGATTCTCAACATTTCTTTAAAAAATCCTCGCGAAAACAATAAAATCGATGAGCGATTTTACACTTAATAATCTGTCGGAAAAATCGTTCTTGTGCCTTAAACATTCATAAGCGATATTGAATATTAATAATATTATCGTAAATCCATTCAAAAGAACTCACTTATTGTATGGCTTGGTACCCCACATGTGAGCAAAACTGTTTATGGAAAAACTTGCATGTAACACCAGCATCACTCGAGCTACTTGTGAAATAAAGGATCTGTTCCATGTCTCACCCCAGAAGTAAACTGGTATTAGTGTGGGCAAGACATAAGAGAATATCACGTTCACCAAAGTAACATATCTGCTAACAAAAAATTAACTGCATTAATATTTATTGTTGGAAAATTGCGCTGATAGAATATAAATAAATATGTAATGTGAATTGTATGTAAATATTCAATTAACTTTTTATGAAAAGCGATGATTGGGTCTGCCAAAATGTCCCTCATATCAGTCTCACGTAACTTTTGAATGATTTCAGGCCTGAGTCTTCTTAGAATCCAACCTATGTGGCAAAAGAAAAAGCCGCGTCGGCTATTGTGAGGATCTAAATCTGTGTCGACGTATTTGTGATGTACACGATGAATTCGTACCCAACTAAAAATAGAGACCTATATATATAAAGAAATGTAGCATTAAGGCCTGTTCTCATTGAAGCCAATCGTCTGATCAGTAAAGCCGGGATGTGTCTTTAGAAAATAGTCAATCTTACAAAAATCTTATAAAAATCTTATAAATAGATCTCTAAATTAAAACTGCATGAATTTCCCAGTTATTATGTAATATCTTTGACTCAATATTCGAATAAAAAATGCTCTTTATATGCATAATAATTGAATTGACTTTAATTTGAAATGCAAATTGAAAATGTTATTGAATTAGATTTTCGTAATAAATTGTATTCGGTTTACGTAATAAATAAACTTTTTTGATTATTACCCCTCCGCTCGAACAGTAACAAACAAAAAGGATGAGCCTGAGCGGTAGATTAGCGTTGTATGATCGATGAGACCAAAATCTATGAGCACCAGCAGTTACACCGATGCATCCTAGGTTATACAAAATTAGTACTGAAAATATAAAAAAAAATTTTAGTTCATATGTAATATAACATTAATTATAATAATTATAGTTGATAATTATAAAATCGAACATGGCTATTTCGCCAGTTTTAATTTCAATATTATATAATTTTTGGCAGAAAATATATCTCTTCGATGTGTTTTAAATTACATTACACAATCATGATTATTTTTTCAAAGTATGATCTTCAAATGTTCAATGTATTTTATTTAGAAACATTTATTGTAAGAAAAGTCTTGCTCTATTCTTAAATAATTAGTTTACAACAAAAAATTACAAAATAAAATTCAAATTTTTAAATATTTTTTACACAAACTTACACCACAAAGTTGTCCTTAAATTTTCAAAGTAGTTGAACGTGATTAAACCATAAAATCCAATGGTATGCATCATCAATAAGTAAAAGACCGTAAACCACAGGATATCCGTTTTTTGTGTTTCTCTTTTCGTAATAATTTCTTCTTTGCACTTAATATCACACGTATCATCATGAGAATTGTTTGGTATCGTGTCGTGCATACTGATAGCAATAACTGTTTACGTATAAAGTGTAATTATATTATACTTGAAGTCACATCGATAGATACAGCCTGTGCTTGTGAAGCGCTATTAGCGATATATTGCGTTAGAGTAGATAAAAAGAGTGTCGCCAATTATCTGAAAATACATAGCGGTAATTTTAAAACATGAAAATAATATAAGATAATATAAAATAAATTAACAAGTTGAAATAAAATTTTTTTTTTTATTTAAATGATTCATCATTTCATCGAAATATCCAATTATATGATTTATCTTTAAATAACGGCTTTCAAAACGAAGTCAAAATAAATTGATAAAAGAGCATAAAAATCTCCTCAAGATAACAATACATTATATATTATATTTATAATTATATATTAAATATTAAATACAATTATAATTAAATATAATTATATATTAAATATTAAACATAATTATATATTAAAATTAAATCACTTTACATGTATACATCGATAGACGATAGATTCAACTATGTATCTGATCATTTTTCAGTATATAAAAATTAAATATTCAATGTTACTTACAATATATGTTACGTCATTACTAATTGTCTACAATTAAAAAATTTAATACAAATTGTTATATCATTATCATCTGTCTATCTAGAAAGGATTTTTTATTGCCCTAGTTTAAACTTTATTTTTCTTTGTTCTTTTAATAATCTGCTTTGTTTAATGCAAATCCCTGATGACTTAAAAAATTAAACAATGAATGTTTCAGATCCGCATAGGAGTCCCAGTTTCTATAATATTATCACGATACACAAATCTATATTGTATAAACAATAAATATAATAACTCTCGAATGTTTGCACAGCAATACAAAAATCCTAATAACGACTGGTAATAGAGCAAAAGAAAGTAGATGTATAATTAATTAAATATATGTAATTAATTAAAAAATTATTAAATATATATCAAATTTTTTAATTAATTATACATCTTTTTATTCGATTATCGACTGTCATTAAGATTTCTATATTTTATGTTAATCGTTCTTTAAATA
>NW_012130068.1:5848727-5854964 GCF_000143395.1 Atta cephalotes | reverse complement strand
TAAGTTTTTTACAGCATAATAAACTGCATTCTTTTCTTTTTCAATGTAATTTCTTTGTAATTTTTTTGCGCTATTATAACATTTAAAATAAAATTAAAAAAAATTGTAAAATTATATAAGAAAAGGAACAAATTGTATTTTATTATACTTTTAAAAACTTAAGAATATATATAATTTCTGAAACACATGATAATTTCAAAAAGTAATTTTAAGAAGTTTTTATGTGAAACAAAAATAAATATTTAGCGTTACAGTATACATTTTTAATACATAATAATAAATGGAATAAAAATGTAAGAAATGTAAAAATAATAATATTATGCAACATGCGATTTAGAACATTAGATTATGGTGTGGTTTAAAATTTTTACTTATTTATTATAATATATATAAACAAAAATGTAAAGCAAATTTTAACTCAATTAATTTAATTTTAATAATATTTTAATCATGACAAATGCTCAAGACTTAGGCTATTTAACTTATGTTTTCTATAATTCTGAAATACGTTGAAAAATAGCAACTCTTAAGATATTTTTATTGATGTAAATAACAATTCAGATAGTCAAATGAATTCAAAACGTCGTTATGTTGCTGCAGTAGATGTTGACAAAAGGACAAGATACTTCTTCATTATATTCATATGAAACGTCTTCACATGAATTCTAAAGTTGACGATAATAAGTTGATAGCACCTTGATGGTATGTAAAATATATGTGCTATCAATTTGTCATTATGTTGCCGACACGATACTATATATGAAATATGCGTGTTCATCGCGTGCCATTATTTTGCTGTCAACATGAGATGTTATTAATTCTCAATGTTTGTTCTTGAAATTTCATAAACTGATGATGTCTACTTGCCCTCATGTTTCTAACTCAGTTTACACATAAGATTCGGAGCAAATTGTTAGCAAATTGATGGCAACTTCACAACAACTCGTACAAATATGCAATACATTATAGTTTGTCTAATATACTAATTAATTAAATCACGCTTGGTTATCTAAGCAGGGCAACAAGTCATGATAACGTCAAAATGACATTAAAATAAATTAGAAATGATTAAACAATAAACGATCATTTTAACGATCATTTTGACATCATTTTGATATCATAATGATTTATTCTATTTAGATAATCTGTTGAATATATTCCTATCGCACTTTATGTCACGAGCAGTATAATGGAGTATAGCGTTGCAGTATCATGTAATTCTTAAATAACCCGTAAGAAAGTATATAAATACAATAATGGAATTTTTAAGCGAAGTAGGTGATTTAGAAAGTAGTGCGATTTAGGAGCTAGTGTGATTTCGGCAACTTTACTCCACACACCTAGATTGTCAAATCTGTCAATTTTGTATTGTAAAAATATTTGCTGCAAACATTGTCGGAAAAATATCAACAAAAATATCTGATAATAAAATATAATAGCAGAGTGACTGAAAAATCAATGAGAATTTACTAATCAATTTAAGAATATTATTATATAGAATAAGAACTTCTAATCAATTTAAATGATATATTTTATTTAAATACAGCTAAGCCCGGACAGCTCTGTTAAGGGAATGTTAAAATCGTCTGTCTTACTAAACCATGTAATTTTTGTATAACAATTACTTTTTCCTCTCTTATTTATTTAAAAATCCTTTTTTAAGATTAAAGTATACATTAATATATGTCTGTAAAATTGAGTCAAGGCCAAAGAACGACAGAAAATTTCGAAATTAAGATCTTCTTTATCATTTCTTAGTCCAATATGTGCTCTAGATATATGTCACATCTTGACATTCGCTTTATATAATAGCTGTGCAATCTGTACCAAATAGTAGTCCACAGACTAGTAGTTTGTATAAAGAAACAGTGGAATTTCTAAAATTGGACGTCTATTAAAAAACTTAAAAAGACGTCTAATTAAAATGTAATTGTTATACGAAAATTTATGTGTATATGTGTGTGCGTGAGTGAAATATTGATATAGTGATGTGTCAATGATTCGTTTGTGTATAAGCGCTATTTTTAATGAATGAATTAATCGTCTTTAGGATCTCCTAAAAAGTATGTGTGTATATATATATATATATACATACTTTTATATATATAGAACTCATATATATAGAACTTATATATATAGAACTTATATATATAGAACTTCAGCAATAACCAGCGCAGTTTATTGTTTTTCTAATATCAGAAAATAAATATCGAAAAACAGTAGACAACTGTAACAGTAGGAAAACAAAATAGGCTCTGCATTATGACATTATAATGGTAAAATCCCATTTCTGCCCGAAAATTTGTTTATAATATAATATAATGTATCAAATATATAATATAATATATCAAAACAAATCATTAGGCATTATGAATTGGCGACACTTTTTTTTCTACTCATTCTATATCGTATTATTTTATTTCGATCTCTTCGATTGTGTAACCAGATGGTTTACACCTAACCGACAGTTAAAAAGTTTATAACGTAGGAGTTTCGCGCTTTTGATAAATTCAAGCATGCTTGTCAAGACTTTATGACTGGCTGCGTACAAAGAGCTTCATAATTGCACAGCTTCCACTATTCATCAATGAAAATAGGTCTTTCTATTAAATCCTTCTTCACATTGAGTCTCACCGTCTTCTCGGTGTCATCTTCTCCCGTCGTACCTACCCATTTTCTCAATTCATCTGCTCGACCCATATCTTCTCAACAAACACTTCATTGACTCTTTTTCTTCTTCTACTTTTGTATCACCCCGTTTGTTCTTACCGTCTAACCATAACATCTCAAAAATCTTTACCTTTGCTCTTATCACAGCTATCGATGTTTAATATCTTTAAGCGCACAAAACTCACTTCCGCCGGTCTGCACAAATCTTCAAGACATACAATCATCTTATTCACAATATCTTGATTATCTCTCCTTCATATTTTCAATCACTTCTTACCTTGCAATACTTTTCCAATCTCCTGGAAGCAATTAGTAATTTTATCAATTCTCAAAAATCGCAATCTCTCTTCACTTCGCTCTATTCCTTTAGTCTCTTCACTTCGCTCTATTCCTTCTATTCCTTCTTTCTTCTCCAAATTACTCGAGTAGATTTATTTTAAGCAATTAAATATCATTTTCAGAAAGGTTAACGCTATTTCCTGAATGATTGATAACCCAGATTTCACAATATGCATATCAAAACAAGTTGTTACATTATTTAGTGTTATATTGTATAATTTAGTAGCAACTTAAATTATTACAATCAATACTAGAAATTTAAAATGCCTATTTCGGCCGAAGTTTCACTGTTTTAAATAATTCAATCTTAAATTACTAAAATATACTAATATACACTATATGTGTATATGTACTTGCATATTGTAGTCTTTTCGAACAGCGCGCCGAATTATTTTCCGAATTGTTTTTCCGGAATTATAAACGCAATTAAAACAATTCTAATAATCGCGAAATAAATTGACAAACAATTTTAATAATTTGATGCTACCATCAAGCATCATATTATAAAGATGTTAATATGTTGAGTTAAGATGTTAATATGTTAATACGTTAATAAATTTATTATTGCAAAAAACAATAATAACTAATATTCCCTCCGGGACTAGAACCCGGATCTTTTGTATTCCGTACGTCTTAGCTTGTAGACATTTTAAATTTCTAGTATTAATTGTGTTTTTCATATATGCGGTCTAAAATAAAGATTCTTAATATTGTTTAAATTATCACACATATATAATTAGCTAGATTTATTCCCGCGATAATAAGTTATTTTTGTCACACTTTGAAATACCACGAATGCATCTATGTTCCGATTACTGCAATCACGCATCTGTAATACCTCTGACCTCTGACCGCGACATCGAGAGGCTTATGAATCAGAAGTTAATCGATACGCGAAAATAAGAATCCTTTGTGTATACGAATTTGTGTCAATTTGTGTATCACTCAGTATTTCCTTACTTGTTTGTAAATATCATTTTAAAAATGCAATGCACTAAGAATTTTTAATTTTGAAAAAATAAAAATGTAGAACTTTGTCTTTTTTAGTCTATTTAGATATGTCATCTCATGCGATACTTCAGCAAGAGAAGAAAAGTTATCGCCAAAATTACTTAAAAAGCAGCAAAAAATTGAACTGAAACAACTGGAAAATTGTGAGGATAAATCTCACAAACTACTTTGCTTTGTATGATCGATAAGATAATGATTTATGAGCGTCAGCTGTGATGCAGCGAGAAATATAAATACTATAAATTACATAGGTCTATTCACAAAGAAAATCGGTAAATGTAAAATAAAAAAGAATTTGAAACTTTGCATAAATTTAGAATAGATGGATCCTAATTACAATTCTTTTAAACTATCTATATTCGATTTTAGGGATGAAAACACTTTTGTTGCGAATCGGTTGTTCCGCGAGAACTGATCGCGTTCTTATAGAAAGAATGGGAAATAGAGGGAAGAACAGCGATAAGAGTCAGGCTTGAGAAATCACTTTCACAGTTTCCTTTTTTTTTTTAACAATACGAAATCTGCATTACACTTCGAGAGAGCGGAGAGACAGCCGAACGACTGAGATCTCGAATGCGAGCGAAAATCTTCAATTTGGTCATAAATACTGCGAATTATTGCGACCAATAAAGATGTTCCTCAGAATCAGTGTTGTCTCCAGGTACGACGAAAATCTTGACGCGAAAATAATACAGTTCGATCCGCAGCGACCAAATTACGTTCGCGGATGCATGAGGCACTCACCCTCGGTGCAATGTAGATATTGGAGAATTCACTGTTGAGAGTCTACATCAAATCAAAGCTGTTGTGGTTTCACGAATCACGAAGAGAGAGACCACTTCGCATTTTTTCGTTATAGAGCAATACATACACAAACGTTGAAAATGAAAGTCTTGCAAACGCTGTATTCGCTGAGAATAACTTACGCTCCCGGGACTCCAAGTACAAATCGATCATCATTATAGCAAGATATCTCCAAGTCGAGTCTTCCTCCTAAGGGAAGTGCGTGAAAGCATGTATTCGGTCACTCGCGCAGTCGCGCAGTCAGACAAAGAGCGAGGATTGTCCTAATTCGTAAGACCGATAGAGATAGCTAATGCGCAATATTACGATATGATCTCTCGCAATTTCGCATGCGCCACTGGTAGAACCGACGGACGTAAATGTTGAGTTCCACCTTTACACATTGAGATATTCTTGGATCGCTTTCGCGGGAAAATTGATCGACAAGATACGAACACTCCATTCAAGTTTCGACATTACACTGATTCTGTAACTTCCTTGAAAAAAAAACGTATTTATGTCTATGCAAATATATTCGAAGTAATGAAAAATATTTTGAATAAATTAAAAAAAGATTTTGAATAGAAATGTTTTATGAATAATAAGAATCTTTATTGGATCGTACAAGTAAAAATTCATAACGGTCAAAACTGGATCTTTAATGTTTAAATAATTTAATTTGAATTTATGTATACTACATATGTACACGCATACACTATTTTCTAGTCATTTGAACTGCGCGTCGAATTAATTTTTCCAAACTTAAACACGCAACTAAATTACTGATCACAATTAAATTTTGATGCTTAATAGATATCTGTTAAGAAGATCTTAATATATTGGAAATCTGTAAATAAATTTATTTGTTGCGAAAAATATTACTTCGGTCGAGACCTTTAATATTCCGTGCGAGTTTTAAGCCTTTAGGCCTTAGTAATATTCTTCGCAATAATCAGTATATGTATAAGAAACAACATTTATCTTTCAGACGACGTAAAACAAGTTTTATGGTTTTGCAAGCACTTTATAACGGCATTCGTAGTCATTAAGAACAATTTAATCTCGGAAAAGGGTTGAGACTCTATATTTCTAAATTCTTATTTTGAAATGAGACTTGACTTGCTATCTAAAGAAGTAAAGTATTCTTTTTGCGCTTAGACGCCAGGTATTTCACACCAAATTCAACTAAACGTTACTAAGTTGTGTTCCGTAAACGTATTTTTAACAAATAAAAAAAATTAACACTCTTATAAAAATTTTATTAATTTTATTGCTACTTGGTTACTTGACATCTCTCTCTAAGTAATCTTCTCTATTTGTAATTCCACGCTTTAAGTAAGATGACAATAAAACAGTTCGTAATAAACTTCGCGGATTTTTTGTAAATTATACATATATATATATATATATATATATATATATATATATATATAT
>NW_012130068.1:5834656-5848707 GCF_000143395.1 Atta cephalotes | reverse complement strand
TATTTTTACAATGTAATTCTACAACTTCTTTTACAATGTAATTCTGCGCTTCTCACACGGCAAACTCATTAATTAAACAATTACGAGTATAATCTGTTTCGACAGTAAGCTCTGCTTCAATGCATAATAATACGGCATTTAAACGCTTGTTGCTCTGAATATTTCTATAGTTTTTCACTCGTCGTAGTACAGAGAAGGACCTTACACCGAAACAATTTGACATCATTGTACAAAGCAAAATTCGAAGTGCTATATTTACGGTTGAATACAAAATAAGAAAATTTTGTTTATAAAGCATTTTGTGCAATTCCGACAGTAAAATTTCTTTTGTATTTAGCGTGCGCCAAGATGCCGACATTCGATATCTAGCATCAATTCTAATCGTCGGGGTAACTGTGCTGCAGAGTGATTACAATTGGACTTAGTACGTGTAACTGTGTTAGAAAACCGAACTTATTATTTAAATTAGTATAATAGATGCTTCGGTTTTTCAATCCAGCTAGAAGTAAATCTACAATTATGTAAAATGATATGCATGTTATCGCTATTATTTAATGGATTTTCATTCTGATGTTAAAATATTTAATTTTCTGTATTTTGCTATCGTTAAAAAGAAAATGTGAAGATTGACAGTAACTAAGTGCTAAAGTATTGGTTGTGTTAGAAGGGATATACTTTTAATAATAGGAAGATAATTATTGGGTAAGCGATCCGTGTTTATTTAATCCTTTTTATTGTTTTTTAAATATGTTATCTTCGAAATTATTCTTTTTCGATATAAACAATAATTAAAAATTAAATTCGTTGTTCATACAAGATACGGAATAGCACGTTGTAATGTTTAGTAGAACGCAGTATCAAAAATAAAATTTTAAGTATACATTTTATTTGTAATTTTTGAAATATCTATATATTCTACCTCTTCAAACTGCACAAATGATGATTTGTCCTTACTTATAATATAACTGATACTCTCGAAGAATTAATTATTTTAGCAATTATCCATAAAGCAATTATCGGTTGAACAATTATTGTTATAGAAATAACTAATTGTAAAATGTTGTTCGTAAATAGAATTTTATTTTAAAAGGAAAAAATTCAAATATTAATACTTTTGTCGTAACCACAAACACGATTATGTAGCATATACGTTTTGTTTATATTAGGAAAATATTTGAACATAAAAAAATAAACTTATAAAATTCTTTTATAATTACATTATATAACAATATCACATAATCATAAAAAGCGGTTACATTAATAGAATTTTTTATAATTGTATGTATATAAAGAACTATAAAAGAACTAATATATATATGTATATACAAAATAATATATAATAATTATATGTATATAAAGAAAGATTACACGAAAAAAGATATCAAGTACTATTAATTAATAGTATATCGTCTAATTAATTATTTATTAATATATCTAGTATATTCTATAATCTGATAATAATAAGGATATTATATTATATGTACATACATATATTATATTAGTACAGCTATATAACATCTGCGTTATTAAAAGATTTGATAAACAATATTATAAAATAATTTAAAATTTATTTTTTTTAAGAACTGCACAATTAAAAAAAAAGAAACTTTTAAGAAACTTTTCTTACTTGTTTAATAAGACATTTTCGATCGCTTGAAGCAAGCGACGATTAGTGTGAGAAAGAGCTCGCTATTTCTTTCACTCTCAGCGTGCCGATGGCAAGAACACGTGCATAAGCTGCGTCCAGTAATACAAATCTGAAGCGTCGGAGTGCTCTTATATTATAGCATATGTCACGTGCACTATATAAAAGAAACATTCCGACGCCTCAGATTTGCATTATCGAATGTAGCTATGCATAAGCACGTACTTGTATGTGTGTAACAGCATCGCACCACGATAAATGGCTAAACTTGTAGGCGTGGAGAAGTGACGTTTTGACGAAATTTATGTTGCATGTCCATTTCGTTATTATTTGCTTAATTGTGAAAATATGACTTGTCTCGTACTTATCAAAGTCGTAATTATTTATTATAAAACTAAAGTTATCTTGGAATAGTATAAAAACGTGTATTTTTTGTATTTTTTCGTTTCAACAATTATCGTGTGTTTCTGTTCAAATATAGACTCACTTTACATACCTTTTACGATCATTTATTGACTAAGGGAGGAAAGGACAATTTTCATTGATTTTTAGTGTTTTTAAAACAATCTCGTCATTTCGTTTTATCCAAATTGTCTTTATTTAAAAATAGCATAAATTAACGTATCATTCCTCGCTTCGACATCACGATTTCAATATGGTCGCCGCGAGTAATCAGGAGTCTTAAATAGACTAAATATATTATATTAAAAATGGAAATCCTTGTTTGAACTATTAATATGTATTTTCAAATAAAAATCAGATATAATTTACTCGTAAATTCCGGATAAATTTTTAATTATCTGAAATTACAGATATACACAAAATCAGAGTTGGGTAAATTAATTTTTTTTTTTTAACCAAGTTAAGTTAAAGTTAACAACCTTGAAAATTTAACTTAATTAAGATACTAAATTAATTAATAATAATTTATAATAAAATTAATTGAATTTAAAGTTAATAAAAAAAAATAATTGAAAAGTTAAATTTATTTTTTTTCTTTCTTTTATTTATGATTCCAGGTTTTCACTCTTACAAACAATGGAAATGACAAATATATATACTTTATTTAGAAAATACTCTATATTTTATTTATATGTTTTATTTATATGTTTTATTTGTATGTTTAATATATAAGATTCGATGAATACTATCCTGTGGTACGACCAAAGCTTTAGACACAATACGAGGGAGTAGCGATAATAATAAGAAATAATAGAGTTCAACCTATCAGAAACTAGATACATTGAAATACAAAATTTCTGACAGATTGAAATCTGGGAGTCGATTGTGTAATTTGAAATGAGATGATATTTGAGATGAGAGATAATATTTGAAATGAGATGAAAATTAATAAAAGTGAGAAAATTCACTAGAATATTTATAATTTCATTGGTCAACACTTAGAAAATTTGCTCACTTCTGCAACTCTCATCTCATTTTAAATTATCGCTATTGCCGCGTATTATGTCTGAGACTTAACTTTAAAGAATTAAATAAAAAATTAATAATTACAGATAAAATGTAACTAAATAAAATTAAAAAGTTAAGAGTCTAAAATGTAACTTAAGTTACATTTTACAACTTAATGTAACTTACTTTAGTCTAAATGTAAACTAAGTTAAGTTAAAATTAATTAACTTTTTAACTTTTTAACTTAACTTTTATCTTTTTAACTTAGCATTACCCAATCCTGCACAAAATAGATTATGTAAGAATTTCACTAAGGCCCAAAAATTGATAATCCAAATATAATTATATTTGATTTTAATATGCCTCAAATTTAGTTCAAGTATATTTTATGTCTGGGCATACCTGGGAATTTAGAAAAATACTGACATTGTACAAGTTGACAACTTGGGCAATTTACATATTTACACAATTTATACAAGAAAAATTGTTTATCGGAAAGGCTATAATGAATTTCAACAAGGGATAGCATTTTACGATAGCTATACATAATGCTTATCATTGTTAATGCAGCATCATTGTCAAAATTATATTTTTTTTATGTCAATTATATTTTTAATGTTATAGATAAAATAAGAATTTTATAATAAATATAATATTAAGTGAAATGTATAATAAAGACAAATTCATATATGAATATACAAATATGGCTTTGTTCTAAAATTCATTGTCAGTGCTAAAAATATATAATATACATAAAGTAACTATAGATTTTAAACGCTGGCAATAAATTTTGGAACACACAGTCACAATTATCAGTTTTGTAGATTGTGTTTCAATTCGAACTAGCACAATCATATAAATAATATCAGTATTAAGCTAAATGTCTCAATAGCCAATAAACGTTTAAACGTTTTTTTTTAAGTTGTAAATTATACAATTTATATTAGAAAAAAGTTTCTAATATATGACCACAATTAGTACGCTGAAATATTATAAATAGATGTTTAATGACAAACATGTTTAAGGACAACTAAATTCAAATTAATCTTTAAGGTAAAAAACATTTGAGATTAAAATATTAATTTAAATAAATAAAGTTCTGTGTAAGTAAACTGTCTAGACATTGGTACTATCCGGTCCCAATGATTGGACATTTACATTTTATTTATTTAAATTAATATTAGTATTATAGTCTCAAATACACTTTTTAAAACGTAATATTACAATTTAATTATAATCTTTAAATGCAATTCAATTATAATACAGCAATAAAAAAAAGCATTTGAGATTAATAATAATAAATTTTATGCATGTATCCAGACATAGGTCTAGTCAGTGGGACATTTATCTTATACCAGTAAAAAAACATAAACAGAATATCGATAGATTTAATCAACAACAACAGATTTAATCAGAAATATTAGCAGTTAACATTAACTGTGACTTATTCTATTCTGTCGACAGAACCCACACATCAGATTAGTAACAAAAACGAACAGGAGTTGTAACGGCAAATTTTTTGCTTGATCTCTGCTATCAATTTGCAGACATCGTCAGATATTATATTTCACATCTGTATGAAATTTATTGCTTTTTTGCTACAATTTGACAAACTTTTCTTAAAATGTACGAGCTTGGCTATTTGTTAATTGATTATTGCATTAATTTAATAATAATGCTACTATTATCTTAAAAACCTGTAAATATAACTTATTGCGGAAAATATTATCTCAGGCATAAATTTATAAATTAAAATCTCCCAAAAAATTTAATAAATAATATAATTATATCAGATTAAAGATATAAGATAGACTATAAGATATATTTTCCTTGTACTTATAAGAATTCAAGTACAGAATTTTGAAACAATTACAAAAAATTAATTTATAAATTGTGTAATAATACTTAAAAATAAATTAAGAATTACGATATGGAAAGAACATCATGTCGTTAATTTTTTATTGCAATATATTTGTTAATACTTTTTTATTAAACTTAAATTTAATAAAGAGAATAATGCAAAATGTCTTTTTTATTATTTAATTATTTATTATTATTTAATTATTAAATATTAATGTCTCACATTTTTTTTCATTGTTTTCCTAGTTTAACCGGGCCATCGGCGTCTAATTGTTTTTCAAACATTTTTTGGGCTCTAAAAAATTAAAAAAATTTTGGTAGAAAAAAATTACGTACTTTTTAGTGCAACAACAAATTTTGACAATTCTGGCTCAACTTCGGACACATATAAAAAAATAAAAAACGTATCGATGTAAAACGAATCATATTATTGTAAAATTGTTTTCTTGAAAAAATATACCAAAATTTTTTCAGATTTTTTAAAACTTAAAAAATTTTTGGAAAACATAATCAGACATCAATGGTCCGGCATTGAATTAGGAAAGCAGTGAAAACTTAAAACATGGAGGTTAATATTTAATAATTATATACTTATTTAATAACATGAAAATAAGGAATTTTTATTTATAAAAAATAGGAAAAAATAATAAAATCGATAATATAAAAAAATTACTTTTTGCACAAAAACAGAATTTTATTATAAAATTGCTCATTTAGAAGGGAGGTTGTTCACATTTCTTCTAAAAGCAAAAGACACAGCGTTTTATCTAACTTATTTATCAGAACGCACAAATATGACTTACAAGAAGAAAGCTAGACTAGTCTGCTCTTCACTGATCTTGATCGAAATAAAAACTAAAAATAATTACATAAAAAATAACTTTACTAGTCCAACCGGGTCACTGATGTCGTACGCTTAACTTTCAGTCGCTGCATGAAACACGAGTAATGAACTACGGCGTACTTACTGATAAATCCCTGTTAAATCAATATTTTTTAGGGAGGAGAGCCAATCCCTTCCATTTACTGTCTAACGAATAATTTAAAATTGAATATTCACCTGGATCTTCGAATTTTCGATTGGACAACGAAAAATCAAAGAAATATTACAGTATAAAAAACTAAAACTTAAATTTATATTATCATATTAACAAACACTTGTGAATGTTTTAATCGCGCACTGAAAAAAAATTTACTGTCTGATCTGTCTGAAATCTGAGTAAATATTTCTTTGAATAGTTTGAAGTAAACATTTAATTAGAGTAAGTAAATATTTGCTCAATAAAAGTAAATATGATACTTAAATCAAACTAATAGTTTTTGTATCAAATAAATATATGTTTATATTTAATAAATATTTACTTGGAACTATTCAAAATAATATTTACTTAATATAAAATACAAGGACATGTAGCTACACGCAGAATGTTTTTTGCGACACACGCAGAATGTTTTTTGCGAATGTCATATAGCTATTTAAAATTCTTACGTTAATAAAAATAATTTCATAAACGTTTCGGCCCATATCAGGCTATCTTCAGTATGCAACATAAATAATTTATCAATAATTTGTAGTCATAAAAATAAAGGAATTAAAATAAATAAAAATATTTCGTTATAGTCTATGCTTGTTTAAGTTGTCAAAAATAATTTGCCTCCGTTAATTTCCTAATGAGAGATTTATTGAAACATTATGTGAAACATCAGATTTCCAGATTCTAATTGAAAATAAAAAATCCATTTAAAAGTTACAAAAACTATTTCCTTATTTATACATCCATATTTTATGAATGTATCTATATCTGTGTTTGTTACAATAATTACTTACATTGTTCGCTGTCTATACTAAGATTTTCTTTCTATGTAAGAAATAAAGTGATGACCAGAGACGGAAACATTTTTGTAAAAGTTGTGTGATATCTGCAGATGACTTTCAGTGTGTCAGAATTTATATCTATCTTGGAAAGAGAAGGGACCCTCTAAATGCGAAAACGTTTATGAATTGTGATGAATATGTATATATGTATATATATATTTTTTGTTGTTACATAAAAATTTTAAATATATAAAATACATACAAAAAACATCTTACGTGTGACTGCACGTTCCTTATACAGGGTGGGCCATTTAAAATTTGGAATTTAATTTGGCTCTAAAAAAAAACTCATGAATATTTTTCAAAGTTTATGGCTTTATTGGAAAGGTAATTTTGCCATTAAACATGAAATACAATTTTCATTTAAATAACTTCCACGGTTGGTTGCACAATACCCCATTCTATCAACCCAATTTTTCAGTATATGGGCGCGTATTTCATCGATGGCAACTTTGATTTCATGTTTTAATTCTTGAATCGTTTCTGACTGGTTAGCGTAACACTCATCCCTGATGGTTCCCCATAAAAAATTCCCCATAAAAAATAGTCCAGCGGAGTCAAATCGCAGCTGTGAGGCGGCTAATTGACATCAGCATTTCGGCTGATTATGCGATTTTCGAAAACAGTGCGCCGTCCTGTTGAAACTAAATGTCGTCTGTGTCCTCCTCTTCAAAATTTTTGAGAAGCAAGAATTCGTTTAGCATGGTGCGGTAGCGCTCGCTATTGACAGTGACGGCTGCTCCTTGCTCATTTTCGAAGAAAAATGGCCCAATGATGCCGCCGGACCAAAAACCACACCAAACAATCACTCGTTGTAGATGCATCGGATTCTCCATGATGACGTGCGGATTCTCTGATCCCCAAATATAACAATTCTGCTTGTTCACATAGCCACTGAGGTGAAAATGAGCTTCGTTAAAAAAGATGATTTTTCGGTGCTCATCTTCAACCAAGCGTTGTTTAGCCCATTGGGCGAACCATTATTATAGCGACCCATTTAATGTAAATGTCAAACAAAAAACTAAATTTCTGATGCGTCATAAATGTTATTACGCCTTTCAAACTCAAAATAGTAGTTGAAATTCCAAACGCTAGATGGCCCACCTTGTATTTTATATTTGTATTTTATGAGCCACTTGTAAATTTATAAATATATTTACTTAAATTTAGTTTTTTTTTTGTGCCATTTGTTAACTGATTCAAAAAATTCTATTGTAAAGAGATAATTCTCTGTCACTTTTATTATTCAATTTTACTTATAACTGGATATGGCACAGCTTCCCACAAAGAATGATTTCCATCACCTCTTTTCCTCGTGACGGTTTTTACGAGTTCCTTTGACGGTTCTTTGAGATCGTACGCCCACCCGATTTTCGCAAAGAAGTTAATAAAAGCTGTGGTTGGGGTACCGTGTAACTCGGCAGCCTTATAGTCCCACGGAAAAACATGATGATAATTATGCAGTCCTTCACCGCCCGTAAACAAGTTAACCCATCGGTTCTCTGTCGGATTTATATATCTGCCGTTGAAATAAACGAAATAAAATTATTCTTAAGCAATACAAAGTGGCAAAACTTTATGTCTTTTGATCAAATTTATTATATGTGAATAATATTAATACTAATTATCTGCTTACGCATCATATGGCTTTGAGCCCCAAATATGAGCTGCACTGTTGACACTCCATATGGCATTTAAAAGAATAACGTAACGAATAATATTCTGGGACACAAAAGCTCTGTACCAAGTCTCTTTCCATGCATATACAGGCAACATCACCGGAAGTAGGAAAGCGAACATAAATTTTAATATCGGAAAATATCTGCAAAATAGCAAAATTAATTACAAATAAATTAATTATAATATATAATAATTTTCATGACAGTTTTATATCTTACGTAAAAAAATCTGTGTAAAAAAATTTCTAAAATTGAGAAGGCTGCAAAAATATATCGTTATAAACCTAAAAAATACTTACGAAAATCTTTGAATTTAAAAGCTTAGTTTTTCCCTACAAAATTGTTTTTTAAAAATGTTTCTAAGATTTTTTATTATCGAGTTATTGCAGATTGAATAAAGAAGAATTTTTATTTTGATTCATAATTACGTAAAAATCATCGTATTATAATTTTTAAAAATAATTTTTTTAAATTGAAATTTTATTCTATAAAATGATCATATCATTATCAAATATCATTATCAAATTTGTTTCAAAAACCTCAATTAAGCATATGTTTTAAATAGTTTGAAGATGTTTAAAACATATTTTCTACCAATCCTGCTTTTACAAGTAAGCCTCAGAGAACATTAGAGATCGATTTTTCTTAAATTTTTTACTATCTTTCTTACGTAATATGAACAGTAACAGATTAATGCATAAGCGAACAAGGCACTTGTCTAGATGGCAAATTTTTCAAGACAAAAAAATTTTCACACAGTTGAAATAAATTTTTAATTTGTTAATTTAACATTTTTGTACGAGTTACACTACATATTTTATCAGAAAGGTATTTTAAATATACAGTTAAAAATGTATTATATTTATATATTATACTATTTATTAAGAATTATTGAATGTTTTTTAGTAACTAATGCAGATATAAATCAATTTTTTAATCCATTTTCCCTTTTATCAAATTTATAAATTAATAAAGCCATCTGGGGTGGTTAAATGTTGGTGCTTAGAAATGGCAAAATGCTTATTCCGTCACTAAATATGAAGAAATTTGTTTAATTTTAGCTTGAATTGATCTTCCAATTAAAAACAGCTTTTCTATTTTATATAAATCCCGATTTAGTTAATTTTGTACATTAAAATCAGTATTTTTTAAGAATGAATTTACACATAAATGCGATTTTTTGAAGCTCGACAAACATATAGAACATCAAAATGATAGTTAATCATAGTTATAAGAAATTCACTTGGAAAAAACTTTAAACATGTGTAAATGAGTATTTATATAAAAAAACAAATTTTTTTTAATTAAAAGACTTAATTTAAGCTAAAATTATTTATGGATGTAACGAGATGAAAACGAGACAAAAACGAGATAAGAAAAATAAATAATATATGATAATCTCTGAAATATTATTTTAAATAAGACAAGAAGTTCTAAGACGACATTCAGAGATTCTCGTATCAAAATGCATCATTACATATATCTATCTATTAATCAAATATATATCAAAGCTATATAACAGTTGGTTGCAGCTAATATACGTTAATAATCAGTGTTCGTCAATCATCGAAAAAGTAATTTCTATACGATCAGAGATTGCAGAGATCAAGAAGCGTGCAGAGATCAAAAAGTGGATGTGATATAGTTTAATTTAGGATCATTTCAAAGTACTATGAAATTAATTCCCGAATTCACAAGGAAACGTTCTTTTTATCATAATTTTTTTGCCGTATATATTCTTCCAGCAAACACCAAGTTAAAATATAACACATGTGTTATATTATAGTTGTATATTGTTGAGTGGGAAATTATAACCAACATGTACGTTATACATGTAATTTGCTGTTTGCTGGATTGGAATATGATGCTAATTAATGATACTTATTTTAGATTTTAACATGTAATTATGCACATATATAAAAAATTTTTTATCAAGAAAGCTTTTCACAATTGTTTACTTATACTCGCCATAAAATCGACTTTAAACTTCTTCTGTCGACAGATACCTGTCACCTATCAATCGACTTCGTGCTGTAAGTAACCTTGCAATATATAAGGCACAGCAGAAAAAAAATATACGTGACGCTACTTAATGTTTAATTTAATGCACGTAACATTTTACTTAATGTAGAACGTTTTACTTATATTTTACTTTGGAATTAAAAATTTGTTTTCAACATTAATCAAACTCGACTGTCGTTTCAACATCTACTTATTTAGACATTATAATATTTGGACAAAACAATAACGATGCAACGTATAACGAATCTTCATAGCGATTTATCAAATTTTTGAGAAAAAGTCCAATAAATGAGAAAAACATTTTAACAATACATTAGTGTCTAAAAAAATGTATTACACAAAATGTATTCACAATTACTCCTAAACTGTAAAGTAGAAATATTTTTATCACAATTACTTCTAAGCTGTAAAATAGAAATATAAAATATTATATATACACTGAAAGAAAAGATTGGCTAAATATGGCACAGAATTTTTAATTGGTTGCAAGAACCAATTTTTAGTTTTGTTAACCTATTAAAATCCTGTATTGATGTTGCGGCTAATGCAACAAAAAATTGGATGCTACAAATTAAAATGCTATGTCATATTAACATATAATTTGCTGCAACAGTCTTTTCTTTTAGTGTACATATATTTAATACAGCTTAAAAATTTTGAAGTTAAACAATTTCTGATATGAACCGAAATGTTCGTTGAGCATTGAAAATAATCAGATAACACCTGTTTTTTAATCGAAGATTTGTTTCATGTGGAAACATATATATCATATTGTTTCATCAATACATATAGTGTTAGCAATCTATATCTCACGAATAACACAATGTTATATGTCATGTTTCCAATCTTGAACTTAATTTCTTATACGCTTAATTTCCATCAAATAATTTACAATCTAACGTAATTTTAATTAGTATCATCAGATTCCTTGCCTTAACAATTATAAAAAATGGTGTTACTATTGATTTTACTTTTCACGGACACAGCAAAAATGGACCTTTTCATAATATTCTTTTTTCCTCTAATTTTCTTTTGTCTTTCCCAACATGAAACTATTTCGCATAATTAACTCTTTGCAAAAATTTACTTGATATTGAATGCAGCAACAGGATCAGCTAATACATCGCTCATATCCATCTGACGACCTCTTCGAATCACATCTGGATTTTTTTTTACCATCAACCAACCGACGTGAGAAAAAAAGAACCCTCGATTACTGTTATGCGGATCTGCATCCGTATCTGTATATTTGTGATGCACTCTATGATCTCGTACCCATTCGTAAATGTTGTTCTGAAAGGATTTAATTGTAATAAAAAAATTTTTTCTATTTTGTACAAAACAAATAAAACGCTAATAATATAATTTACCATGCCAGCCGAAGCATAGAGAACACCAAGTATAACTCTAAGCTGCCATTTTGCTTTATAAGCTTGATGAGTCCACAAACGATGAGGACCGGCAGTAGTACCTACTCCTCCTAATCCATACGTGATAAATACTTGAAACAAAAAGGGCATAAGCATAATTAACATTAAAAATATTTTAATATTATGCGTTAACAATTTTATCCGTATTTCTTATGGGAGAATCATGTAAGTAGCACTGATTTTATTGCGACATTTGACAATTTATGATAACTTATATATGATAACTTATATATGATAACTTATATATGATAACTTATATAACACAATAGATACTTAAAGAGCTTTAAATAACTAGCTTTAAAACTAAGGCAAAATATATAAAGGAGCATAAGAGTCAATGCTAATTCTGGTCGCATACACAAATCTAAACGTTATAACATTCATTTATTACTCATTCAACAATGTAAAGTATAAACGATTCGACTTTTATTAGGTCATCCTCATTACATTTAAAACTAAGTTAATGCGTTAATTTTCGAATATCGACCTAACAAAGATCAAAATATTTTATGTTACTGTTGAATTAATAGTAAATGAATGTTTAAATTCACGACAAGAACTAGTATTGGCCTTTATGCTCCTTTTTATATTATACAATTAAATACAAGATGTAATACAATGTAATACAAGAAAATAAAGAGTGTTAAACAACAACTTTTTATCTACTGTTAAGGTTCTATTGTGTTCTCTTTAGTTGCGTAATTGTTTTCAATTAGCTTATTCGAGTCAGAAGTCGCAAAAATGACTGTAATGTATGTGTATTTTTTATAAATATGCATTACCATTTTAATGCTTAATTCGTTGGTGGTCTAAATTTTATTGTTTTGTTATGTAATTTTTTTAGGATATCAAAGAATCAAGAAAAAAATTAACGAAAGAATTTTTCAAAAAATACTTACACCAAGCAGTCGTCATCAGATTTTCAAAAAAATCAAAAGTAAAACAGGCATATACGAAGTATAAATGAAGAAAACCAAGATATAAAATGTTAAACCACTTCGGCTCCGTTTTGAACCAGCCTTCAGTTTTTGCATAGTTTTTGCTTCTGTTTTGTGTGTAATTTTCAGTATCTATCATCTTTGTAATTGAAGATTCCGCATTTTGTAAATCTTTCTCCGTAAGTATTTTTGAATCTGTACTTAAAATATTTGGCGTCATCTTTGATGTCGATGACTCGACTGAAAATCCAAAAATATATTTTACACTATACAAAAATAATAGACTCTGCCATTTTCGTTCTTCAAACGAACAGTTGAAAGTTAAATTTGTTAACATAAACTGTATAAAAGAACTCTCAGAGTTCAACAAGAAACGGCGATATAAAAGTGACACGATAATTAGTGCACAAATTTCAACAAATAAAATTTAATAAACGATTATATGTACACTCACTCGAAAAAAAACAGTAGACTGAAAATTTAGAAAAAATTTATCAAATTTCAAATGATCATAACTTGGTATATAATGAAAATATGCAAATTTAAAAATACAAAATGAAGTTTAAAGTGACCACTTTAAAAATATTTAATACATTTCTTATATTTTAATGAACAATTTACTAAAACTATACATGCGAATATACAAGCAAGAGTTTAATGTCTATTATGGTCGAAGCTGAATTTAGATGCTTTTCTTTTTTAATTAATTTCTATGTGAATTTATATATTAAATATGCTTATTTGAAATAAAAGTTATTTGAAATAAAATTTAATTAATTACTAAGTCAATTATTAAGAGTCTTACAATATTTTGTCGAAATATATTTCGGCTTTTGAGTTCTTTTTAGCGATAAAAAACGCAAAAATTAAGACATTGAAAATATGTCGTGTTAGACATTGCTAAACAAGATGAGAAGTCAGTCGCTAGAAATAAAATTATGTTGTTCGACTAGACTGTGTTTGGAATAGGGCTTCTAAATATTTGTATATCTAGATATTCGGATATTCGAAATCGATTTCAATCTGAGAACTCAAAACCATATTATTCGGGTAATTCGGATATCCGAATTATCCGCGGATCTGAATTCAAATTCGGATTTGAATTTGGCTCCAGATTTAAATCCATGTCCAGAAAAAAAGAAAACATCGATGTATTTAACAAATTTTAACATAAATTACATTTTAAATAAC
>NW_012130068.1:5829792-5834347 GCF_000143395.1 Atta cephalotes | reverse complement strand
AATTGAATTTTGATTTACATATATAATTGAAGAAAAATAAAATTAAAAAATATAAATAAAGATTCACACAGAATTATACAAGCATTTAAAATCCAACTAGACTGTTTAAGGCATTTGTTTTTATAGTTTGTGTTTCTTATATATACGTCCTATAAAATTTAATGTGTTGTTTATAAATATAAATATTTAGAACAAACTCTCAGTCTTAAAATAGTAATAACAAAGATGTACAAGATTAATAAGAGAAATATTTGTATTTTACTATTTATTTTACACTCAGTATTTTACATTCAGATTAAATAAGTGTATAATATATACTCAATCCGCACTAATGCATCCAATCGAATTCGCTATAAGTTTGCTACGAGTCCGAAATAGAATCTGAGAACTGAATTTGGATCGACTTTTACTATTCGGATATCTTAGAAAATTCAAATCTCCGGATAATCCGAATTTGAAGCATCACATTTATTCGTAATTTGGATAAACGGGTAGCTGTAAATCCAATCTTGGAATCATTCTTGAAGCTCTAGTTCAGAAACATATATATTATTTTATCATTATTTTATATCATTATTTTATATTTTATATTATTTTATCATTGTTGTTCACTCACTATTAAACAAGGATAAGATAAACACTCAGGTGATATTTCCGAATGCAGCCCTAGTTGGAGACTTGATGAAATCACGTCCAACCTGTATTAAAATCAGATGTTAATAAAGATAATGTTTGTAACAGTTTGATCAGAAGTAAAAAAATATATGTAAGATTCATCTCAAGTAGTAGTTCACACAACAAAATTTAAAAAATGGATTTGGCACATGAAGTCAGAATAAAATTATATGTATATAAAAATGTAGAAATACATAAATGAAACCGAGTCAAAATTATAAAATTGTACGTTACAAAAATAGGTCCTTTCTACTCGAATTTGAATAGAATAATGTTTACAAAATATAGTAACAAATAAATCACAATCATAGGAAACATTGTTATTGAAAAGGCACTTAGATATTATTGATAACCGATGATAACATATTATTTAGATGATTTATTAGCATCATTTAAAAATCTTAATGTACTGAAAAACTGTAAAAAATATTTATTTAGTTTTTCAATATTAAGATCTTATTAAAATGATGCCAATTAAACATTAAATTATTAAATTATTAAATTGCTTGTCAATTTAATTTGTTTATACATTGCTATAGTAGTTCTTTTATATTATTATAATAATTTTAATAGTTCAGCATCTCAAGTTCGAAAAATCAATTTGGCACGCAATTTAAGAGATTATAAATGATATATAAATTCACAATGAAACAATGAAATTATTTAAAATACTAAAGATTCAATTTTGACTGGTGTAGGGATTATTTCTTAATTATTATGTATTCATATTATACGGTCCTAATAAATTATTCATTATATTTATATATTTTTAACTATCCAAAATTTCTACCTTGCCCCAATAAAATTGAGTTGTGATTGTGACTCACTTGATGATCAAATTAGTAGAAATGTTTCTGCTGATGTGGCTCTGATATTATGAGATTCTTATTTTTTTAACTATTTACTAATTTGCCCTACATAACTCGATAAAATATTTTTTACGCTTAAATATAAATATATTTAAAGTTTATATATATTTATATCCTAATGCATGAAAAAAATTTTTAATTGAAATTGTATTGTTTTTTTATACGTATCATTTCCGATAACTTTTGCTAATATATCTTTCACTATCCAAAATTTCTACCTTCTAACAACATTGGTAATTCATCTCATGCTCAGTAATAACCGAATTAGTAGAAATGTTTCTTCTAATGTGAAATGTTTCTCTATAAATTAATATTTATGCTGTAATATGTATTATAGACGGCTAATATAAATGATCTATTATTTGTTAGCAAGGCGGAATTAGATAAAGTGTTATATTCCTGAAGATATAATATCCTGAAGATATACAGTAGCAAAATAATAGCATCCGTGCATTTTGCCTTCAAATTTTACTACTGACATAAATAGAAAAATCTTAGGTGCGTTCGTGTTACTTACATTCTTTGCGCTCAGCATTTCTTTGTTTTCTCTGTTCTCAACGCCCGAATATTTAAATAAACTCATTTTAAATGCAAAAAATTTGTGAGAATTTCAAGCAACGCGAACAAACCTTTTTTTAAAAAAATAAACGTTACGCTGGAATTTAAGAATGATTTTTGATTTATTGTACTGCAAAACAACATCTTGTCAATTCCGCCATTTGTTAGTATATTTTATTGTCTCAATGCATTATTCTATTCGAACTCGAGTAGGAAGAACCTATCTTTTGTAATGTACAATTTTATAATCTCGTTTTCATATATTTCCACATTTTTATATATATAATTTTATTCTGACTTTCTATATAGAATCCGTTTTTTAATTTTGTGTATGGACTGCTGCTACTTGTGAGGTGAGTTATATATATTTTTTATTTATTTCTAATCAACTGTTGCAAACATTAAATCGTCGTTAACATTTGATTTTAATGTAGGATGAACGTGTTTCCATCTAATCTTCCAACTGGTTGAATATAATTTTTATCCACTGACCTCTCGCCTTGTCTAACTAAAGTTCTTACAGATATACTAAAGTAGCAAGTAAGCAATCTTTTATCTGAAACGAAATATCGACAACTTTCCTATTGACTATTTCAATCCTCGGCTGTAGTCCAATAAGCGTTTAGTATTAATATACAATATAATTATTTTAAGTAATGGAGAACCTTTTGCGTTACTTTGGTATATCTAGAATTTTATGTTTAACATACCTAACGACATGCAATTTTTTTATTTTTTATTGTTTGCATTTTTTTGTTATTGAAGAAGACTCAATTATTAAAGCCGAAACGAAGCAAGATATTGTAAGTCTCATAATGTTTAACTAATTAATTTAATTAAATTTTTGAAAAACTATTGCTTAGCACTAATTATCACTCTAGACTCTCATAGCCCCGTCGTCTGTTCATTTTTACTAAATTTGCTTTGTTATATGAAATAACAAATGACATATCGTAATACTTAATAAACCATTTAATATTTATTATATTTACTTTTATCATATTTATTATATTTATTATATTTATTATATTTACTTTTATCATATTTACTTTTATACAAATTGATGTGAAACTTCTTATTGCAGTTCATCACTTGTTGCTTCCGTGTAATTCAGTTATGGATTAACGACGAGCTTTTAAATTGATTTATTCTAATTAAATTGTTTTATCTAATTATTTATAATTTAATTTAATTTTTTCATTTTAATTTCATTTAATTATAATTTATTAACAATGGTACAAATGTGTAATTTCGTTCCTTTTTTATCGATGAATAGGTAATATAATTTTATCAATGCCACCAAATAGTCATTAATTATATTTCACACTTATTAGTTGTATTTTACATATAAGTAACATGTCAATTAGCTTATTAATTGATATAGAGGCTTGCTTTAATCATAAAAGATTAAACAGATTACTTATGGATAGATTACTTACCGATAGATACCAGAAACGAGAAATAATGCAGAATTAATATATAGTACTTAATCACTGAAAATGATTTGAATGAAACATTTGACTTTTTATGTGGAGTATGTAATATGAAGTAAATACACTCTTTTTACTGGAAATCTTATTGCGCACTAATTACCACGTCGTTACCCTCAGTTGCTTTATATATTTGTTCTGTTTGTTCGTTTAAATATCGAGGGGCCGTTTATCAATTGTGATTTTTTTTAAAGGTTATCATCTAGAATGATACAATGTAGCGAAATGAACGAATTAACGCATTAACGCATTATTAATAATATAATACTCTCTCAGTGTGTGTGATTAAAAATATTAATTCGGTATTATATTTTGTTTCCGGTATGCATCGGTAAATAATCTATTTAATTCAATGATTAAAAAAAACTTCCTTACCAGTGTATAGGTTAAGTGATATATGTATAAAGTTATATGTATAACGTATTAATATAACGTATTAATTCAGTGGGTATTGATAAAATTATATAATAACATAATACATTAGTGCATTTATTTATATTATTGTATTATTCCAGACGATAATTTTCGAATCTACGATAATCTTCAATATTATTGCAAAAATTCGAAATTAGAAATCATTTAATTCATAACTTTGATTTTCAGTTACTTTGACAAATAACTTTGATTTTCAATTACTCTGACTTCAATTATTTTGAGAGGAAAAGATGATATTATAGTACATTTATTTTTTGTACAATAATTTTTGTACAATAACTTAATAATCAATATTTGAATTTAAAATTTAACAATTTGTTAAAATGTTATTTAATCAGTTTTTAGTTATGAAATATTTATTACACAATTTATAAACATATAGCGACACTGCAATTGCTCGAAAACAAAAGTGGCCCAATAAGATCTTTCTCAAAAATAGATTTAAAAAATTGGTTTTGTTTAAAAAAAACAGGAATTACAATATTAATAAAAAAGTAAAATATAGTAGAGTATATATACATATATATA
>NW_012130068.1:5828449-5829185 GCF_000143395.1 Atta cephalotes | reverse complement strand
TAAAATATAGTAGAGTATATATACATATATATATATATATATATATATATAGGTGGGTCGTTTGATAAGTTTGGTAAATTTCCATGAAATGACGCTATAATATAATCCATTTAATGACGCGACATCTCTAAAAAACACTCTCCGAACCTCTTCAGGCCAAATTTTAGCCAGAAAGGTCGATAGTTCACGTTTGGTAGTCATTTGACGCGTAAAAAAGTGTTCTTCCATCAAGACAACGCACCATCCCACAAGTCGACCATTGCAATGACAACTACGAATTGGCCTATGAATTGATTCCTCATCCTATTCTTCGGATTTGGCTCCGTGTGACTTCTTTCTGTTCCCAAACTTAAAAACTTGGCTCGGTGGGAAGAAATTCTCATCAAATGAGGAAGTCATTGTCGCTGTCAATGAGTATTTCGCAGACTTTGAGACAGCCTACTCAATATTAAACTGCTCAATACTAAAAATACATGTAAATATACATGTAAATATACATGTAATATTAACTAGAGAGCTGCAATCGATTTATGGAATAATTATTTTGATATGAAAACTTCGAAAAAGAGACTGCGTTAGTAAGCAACATGTTTGAAGGGCCACATTAGCAAAATATCAATTCACTTTGCATAATTTGGAATATATACAGCCAAATAAAATGTTAAATGATAAAGAACATATTCAAACGTATATATATATATATATATATATATATATATATATATATATATATATA
>NW_012130068.1:5814396-5827309 GCF_000143395.1 Atta cephalotes | reverse complement strand
TTATTATATATATATATATATATATATATATATATATATATGTATATATTTTATATATTATTATACATATAGGGATACAGATAATTGTATATGAAATATCAATTTTTTTATATAATTATATAAAATTTTATATAATATATATGATATAATTATATGTGAAACATTTTTTCCCAGAGAATTTCTTTTGTAAATGTTATAGAAGACAAAGAATTAAGAAAATTAAATTATAAAATCGGTCTCTTTCTTGTCATAATAATTTTGCACTTAATCACGCATGTCATGATGAGAACTTTGTGGTGAACGTCGTGCATAATAAAGGCAATTTTCGTCAATTACACTGTAATTATATTTAAAGTATTTCTATCACATTGATAGATATTAAATACGCGTTATATTAGAAACAAATAATAGCAAGACATTTGTAATTTTTCACAAAATTAAATTGATCAACATTAAACGACGTTAACAAACTTAGTTTACGTTTAATTGCTCCACCAGACAGTACAGATATGAAAGAAAGATAAGTCATGCCAGTGCACAGTGCACTGAAAAAGTTTCTATTCGTGAGTATTGTGCAGCGGAGTGAGGGTCAACAAAATCGATTGCATACTTTAGGTTTGATAAAATGTAATTAAGTGAGTACGTAAATAAACGTACGAATTATTTACAATGCACAAAAAAAGTTGTGTATAAAATTAATAATGATATTATAAATTATTATTTTAGACCACATATGTGAGTCACAATCAATACTAAAAATTAAAATGTCTATAACGGTCGAAACTGGATCTTCATTGCTTAAATAATTCAATCTTGAACTATTATATATACCATATATGTACTTGCATAAAAATTAATAGCAATGTTTGACATATATAAAATTAACATATATATAAAATTAATAACAAAAAAGGGAAGAGCCAGATTATTATAGTTATTTTTCACAATTTTTTGACGCTTAATACGATTTCTAAATTATTACGTCACGTTTTTATTTGAGAAATTTATATTGATTGCATATAAAAACGTCTATTTTCACATTCAAACCCATTTTACGAATACATTTTTTAGATTGAAGAGAATAACACAAAAAAAAATTCGACATCACATTTATTTTGTCGCAAAATATTTTTTCGCATAAACAAGTATATAAGTTATACAAAAAATATAAGATTTTGCTTAATGTTCTAATGAAATAATTAAAAAGATAATTGATTTGACTACATATATATTAAAAATTAAACCAAAAATATAAAGTAAATTGTTCTGTACAAGACAAGTTCAAAATATAATAAATTTTGAATAAAAATTTAATTTATTTAATATTTTATCCTACGTAATAGTTGGATTCTCAGTTGACTCACCACATCGAAGAACACGTTTTTTTATTACATCAACAGATACGGTCTTTAAGTCGTAAGCCAAACCAATGTAAGCGAAAAAGTCAATAAAAGTTTTGGCTAAATTGAATTTATAATTTTCAATTTCTGCCATTTTATAATCCCAGGGAAAGGCATGATGATAGTTATGCCAGCCTTCACCACACGTTAACAAAGAAACTCCAATATTTTCAGTAGAACTGAGTGATCTGCATAATAAAATAAAAATATCAACGGAATATCAAATATACTGTAATGTACAATATATAAATAATTTTACTAATTTTATATTAAAGTGCATATAAATGTTTGATAATTAATACGTACTTGTCGTATGGTTTCATACCCCATATGTGAGCCACAGAATTCACCGACCAAGTAATATTTAGAATTATGCAATATCTACAGATTGTAAAATGCCATGAATACCATAAATTCTCATTCCATGCCCACCAAGGCACTAACGTTGGTATAATAAAAGCACAGAGCGGCATTAAATATCTATACCATCTAAGGAAAAAAATGTGAATATAAAATAATTAAATTACATGTCTAATCACATCTTGTTCTGGTTTCTGGCAGAAATAAACTGTGCCTCTCGTACTTTTTTTGAAACATCACAAGTGGATCTTGCATGAGGTCACTGCAATCGATCGTGGCGCCTTTAATAACGATATCAGGATGCTTGTGAATTAAAAGCCAACCGATATGCGAGAAGAAAAATCCTCTACGCGCATTATATGGATCCGCGTCAGTATCGGTGAACTTGTGATGCACGCGGTGGTCCCTGGCCCATTGGTAAATATTATCCTAATAAAATACAATATATTACATTGATAATAGATAATATCATCAAGTACAAAATTTTATTAAAAAAAACAAAATGTAGGATTTTTATCTTTAGTCTATTTAACCTTTACAAGATTGAATCACTAGTGACCGACCAATTCCTGTTCGTGCAAGTTTCTTTGAGTCTTTCGGTAATTATAAATTATATTACATTTTATTATTTTCCAAAATAAAGTTTCAATATTTATTCTATAAAGTTGAAGTATGTTAGTGAATGTTTAGAGATTTTTTTAACCATTCTGAATAAGTGAAAAAAACTGACAGATTTTAGTGACCTATGTTTGGATGAATGAGGCATCAAATTGTACATGTATTGTAAGTGTTAATTGTGTCATTCTGTGCAAAACTTTGGCGAGAGGAGAAAAGTTGACGCTAAACTTACTTGAAAAGCGATGGTCTGGAAAATCATGAGAATAAGTCTCATGGGCCACTTTGCCTTGTAAGATCGATGAGACCATAATCTATGAGAGCCAGCGGTAACGCCTATCATCGCAGCTATACCAAGAGCAACAACTATAAATTATAGATATGTTATGATTTGATAAACCCTACGAAGCTTACGTAATCTAGCAAAGAAACAAATAAATGATACGTACACCATAGAATTGACCAATATTTAACATGCCAGCAAGCCATGTACATTCCATAAATGGCAGCAAGATGAATATAGGTAAAAATAATAACATTTTTCCAAACGATTTCCCATTTATAATCAGTTTTGTATGATTCTTTCATCAATGCTTTATCATTTATTGACTTTCCGGTTATTGCAGAAATTTTAGATAAATTCGATAACATGCTATGTGTTAAATATACGTTATAAATATCTTTGTAAAGCATAACTTTAATCATTAATTACGTAACAGTATTATTCTGCAATGTTATATCAGAAAAGATAATGCAATGAAAAAGATAAAATAATTACTGCATATAATATATGATGATAATGAAGTGATAACAAAAGCTTATAACTCTAAGAAGTTATAATCTTTTCTTTATCATTTCATTATCATTATATATAGTTTACAATAATTATTTTATAATACTTCTTTATTACACTATCTTTTAAAGATAATATGCAATCTTATTGTGATATAACTATAAAATGAAGGTAAACATATGAAAACATTTTTATATTTTATGTCAAAATATGTCAGAATTTTCAAAATCAAAAATATTTTCTATCTATTTAAAAATGCATATTTTTACATCTAATTATTATGAATACTAATGAATACTTTATAATATTGCATAACTCACTTTGCGTACTGCTACTGCTTCAAAATAAGAAATATCGGTTCCTCAAGAGATTGTAATACGTTTTTTTAAGTTAAATTAAAGGATACCTTATTAATTGAAAAAAAACTATTTTATTTATTAATAATATAAGTATCGTTTTACAGGATGCTCAGTAAATTGCAGCAACAATGCATCATTACACATGTATAGCTGAATTAAGATATAAAGAATTAAGATTACGAAATAATAATGCAAAGTAATCCTCTATGTGATCAAAGATTTTTTTGATTGTTTCATTCACATCGAAAAAATATCTATAATTTTTCTGAAACAAAAATAGTTAATACAAAAATAGTTAAATACAATAATTAACAAATTTTATAATAATATGGATATCATATAATTATCTCTTCAAAAATATTAATTACATTTCCATAATCATGGTTACATCATGGTGACGTGCGAATGCCCGCTTTATCATAATGTAATGTCATGGTGTGTGAATGCTTTGTAATATGTGTTATTTTATTATAATAATCTCACAGTGACATTATATATTCTTTCCGACTATTGTGACTCTATTGTGATGTGAATGTGACCCTTTCTCACATAGCCCGTAATATCGCAGTATATCAGAAATATTACACATTACATGAAATATTACATATTATAATTACATAATATAATTATATATCACAAAGATATTACTGATATATTACTTGTTAATAATCAACATTGAAATATTACAGTAGCATTATGACAATATAAATTTTAACTCAAATAGAGCAATAACATTTATATAAGAAATAAATTTAGAAAGGCTTATTTTTGTTTGAGATTATTTTAAAAACGTTTTTTAGGAACCGATTAAATAATCATGTTGTATAAATATTTTAAAATCATTGTTTTTTAAGATAAAATATAAATGAAAAGAATAAGTGAGTGATAAAAGATCGCTTGGAGTAATATAGTTAGAAAGTTACCGATACTGACATAGGTCTCCTAAAGCGACACCCTCTTTTATTTCTCAAAAATTAACTATTGCACTTTATTAATAAAATAATCTGTTTAGCTAATTAAAAAAGTATAAACTTATAATTCGTATATATGGTTTGTTTCTATCAAATCAACTAAAAACGAATGCGAAAATAAAATTCTTACCATTTTCTTTTGCAAATTGCGTAGTTTAAATAATAGTAAATATTATTGATAACATAACATCGTTTAAAATGTATGTTTGTAATTTCCTAAATCAGTTTTATTTGTATTATTTTTTTCTCTTACTTTTCTCATAATACGATTTTAAATTTAAATTTAAAATTGTATTATGAAAAAACTAATATAGTCACTATTATTAATTTAAATTTAAAAAACCTCCATAACTATCTGTAAAATATCATGAGTTAATTTAATTTTTATAATGTTGCTTTATAATGTCAAATAACTTTATTGGAGCTAAAAGTAATCGTGCTTATATGGAAAAATTCATAAAAAACTATCGCGTTACATATTTGCATCTTGCAGAACAATATAAAGTAAATATGCATATAATTAAATAAAAATATTTTATAACGAAGTAAAAGATTCGTTATATGTGTTATTTAAATAAACGCATAATTGATCTTTATTTCAGAACTGTCTTCTGTAATATATTAAGAAACTTATGTGGTCCTTTGATTGGTTCGTGATACCTTAAGCACAGTATATATTATGCCTTAAATACCTTGGCACATACAAAAACTTAAAACTTAAGGAAATCAACATGTTGAATTTGCTATTGCTTACATTATATATAGTCTTACGCGGTCTCTATTGTGATTGATCAATTACTGCTTAAGTCTTACGTCTTAAGTTTTTTATATGTATATGGCTTTTAGATAGAATTTAATGCCTGGTTTATGCTTTGATTTTAATCCTAAAACCCTAAAATACAGACAATAGAATATAGATTTCAATTAGAACCAATTAAGACTGGCAGTTGAAGTCCTATTGAATTTTAGGATTTTAGGGTTAAGACGAAGAAATAAAGCAAAATTAGGAGACGCTGCAATTGACTTCATACATAAATCGAAAAATCGAAAAAAAGTTAAAAACTTAGATTTTTTTTCAACACATAGAGCTGTCATCTGACGTAGATATTTTCTTAATATAAAAGTTTTATAACTTAAATGGACAAAACGACAGTTTAGTACCCAACTTTTTACGTGCACAAACGATACTGAGTTTATGAAATTAAGATTAAAAGCTTAAGATATTTTTCCGGTTACAATCGCGCTACAAAGTTAATCGCGAACAAACCTAGGAATATGCCTCTTCGCGCGTGCTTACTGAAAAGAGAAATTTTTGAGACGAGCAACACACTAGAGTCATTCTAATAAGAATCAAGATATAAATAGTTCTCTTCGTAATTGATGCCGCCAAGTTTTGTCATGTTAGTTAATAAGTGAGTGCAATTTTTATAGATGTAATACTATGTTTTTTCGCTTCAGTCCGAATTAATTATCTCTAGATAATTATACTAGTCTAATTTTTCATTATTGTATATATATATATATATATAATTATATTCATAGAATATAATTATATATAATTGTATATAAAATATATCAATTTTACATATAATTATATATATAATTTTATATAATTTTGTATATTATTGTTTATATTATTATTGTTGTATTATTATTTGTATATTTTATATATAATTATATGTAATTAAATACATATAATTATAGATAAAATATTTTTTCTCGAAAAGTTAACACACTGCATGTTAGGATGTCTCTCTATAATTCGCAAATCGCAAAACGTAGTTCGCTGACACAAATTAGAGATCATCGCAAGATATACACACATGAAAATCAATCGCACACAATGAAAAAAACAAATGCAAATTTTCATTCTGCGAATTCATTTTGCGAATTATGTTTTGTGATTTGTGAATTATGTAAAGTAAGGCACTCCTTTATCGTTTCGCCATTCGGCGTGCACGGAGAATTTCGTCAAATTACAAACTTAAACTGCTCTAATTTAGAAACGACATCGCTCGACTTCTCATTTTTTTTTTATAAGATTCCCAGGATCGAATTAAAGTTTCTGCCGCCCCTAGACAGTTTGCCATCTCTCTTCAACAAATACTAAAAAAACCATACTTCCATTGTATGTTTGCATGCATGTATTTTACATTTTTACAATGTAATTCTACAACTTCTTTTACAATGTAATTCTGCGCTTCTCACACGGCAAACTCATTAATTAAACAATTACGAGTATAATCTGTTTCGACAGTAAGCTCTGCTTCAATGCACAATAATACGGCATTTAAACGCTTGTTGCTCTGAATATTTCTATAGTTTTTCACTCGTCGTAGTACAGAGAAGGACCTTATACCGAAACAATTTGACATCATTATACAAAGCAAAATTCGAAGTGCTATATTTACGTTTGAATACAAAATAAGAAAATTTCGTTTATAAAGCATTTTGTGCAATTCCGACAGTAACATTTCTTTTGTATTTAGCGTGAGCCAAGATGCCGATATTCGATATCTAGCATCAATTCTATATCATCGGGGTAACTGTGCTGCAGAGTGATTACAATTGGACTTAGTACGTGTAACTGTGTTAGAAAGCCGAACTTATTATTTAAATTAGTATAATAGATGCTTCGGTTTTTCAATCCAGCTAGAAGTAAATCTACAATTAAAATGATACGCATGTTATCGCTATCATTTAATGGATTTTCATCCGTTCATTCCGTTGTTTTACTGACAATCATACGATCGACAATTTTTCGTTTTCGACGTCTATTACGATTATATTCTTTTATTTCACATTTCTCAATGACTTCTTTTTCATAAAAATTAAAATTTGTACGCATCTCATCAAGAAATTTCATTAATGGTAATTCGTATAATTCAGTTACACAGATTTGAATCTGCAGATTGTTTTATTTACTGCATTAAAACAATTAAAAATGACCTTCCAGACGGCTAGGAAACAATTTTCTGAGTAATTAAGACTTTGAGAATACCTGATGCTTCAGAACGTTACGGATTTTTCATATTTATCTTCGGAAATAGTATGCAATGCAGATAATATTGTATTCCAGGATAAACACAAACTTTTGCGTGTGAGCGTCGTGCCATGCTGATCATTCTGAGAAAGACTTTTTACTATTACCTTCTAATCTAGATATTAAAATTTTCCATCTGTGAGTTGATTAAAAATGCGCTGAGAAAAAATTATATAATTCTTGTATAGACGCAAAAAAAAAACGCACAGCCGCTGGGCAACATTCCGTAGCATTTGTACCTGTAAGAGAATGCGTTGAGCATGGAATAAATTCAGGGATTTATTATTTTAATTGAAGTCCTGTATGTATTCTTGATATATTATTGGCATTATCATATGACCCCCCCGACAATTTTTAATATTTAAACCAAGCTCTTTAAGAGTATTAGTCAAAGCGTTGAAAAGATTCTTCAGATTTGTAGCCACAATTTGGAATGAATTTAATGAATCGTTCTTTCAAAACTCTTTTGGTTACATAACGGAAAATAAATGTTTGTTGGTTGACATGAAATATATCAGGAGTTGAATCAGCGCTCATTGAATATTTTCTTTTTTACTTCCTTTATTTTTAATAGCTATCCTGACATAATTTCAATAAATTCATCATAAATTATCAATGAAAAATAACATATATAGATCTAACATATATAGATTTATTCTTATTTCTATATACTTTTATGTGCTCAGTTAGTAACAGATGGAATTCAGTAATAAATTCTAAAAACATCATATAATTACTATTCTGGAGAGAACCAAAACATTAATTAGAACCTCTGAATAGTAGATCACGAAATGCTAATAATTTCATAACTGACACTACACGTCTTAAAACGTTTTGCCAATTCTCAATTTCTTTTTTGTTTGTGCAGTTATAGAATTTACTTCTTTTCTTGGTTTACTTCGACATTTTCATAATACTAGATTTGTGCTGCAGACAATTTTTATGTTCTTCAAGACGTTTACGAATATTATGCCAATTGTTATAACCGTTTATAAATCTTAATTATTGTTTAAAAAGTAAACACGGAGCACAAAAGACAGCTAATTTACTTTTTGAATATATCAACCATGACCATTGTTGAGTATCGCCATTTTTAAGGATGCGAGTGAATACCAACTGATTCAGATTTCGATATTGACCTGATATTAAGCGTTTTGAAAAAGAGAAATCGATATTCATATTCTGCTTAATACCTCATTGTAAAAGTACATCAATAGTTTCGTTATTGATCCATTCAGCAGGATCATCATTGACTTGAGATTCAAATCGAGTATTTGTCGTTTTAGAAAATGAATGATTTAAACATTTTAAATTATAACAATTAATAGATCGTTCTGTATTATTTTCATGATCCATGAAGCTAATAACGAAATATGCTGGATAAGAATGATGCCGATGATGGAAGTTCAGAATTCTCACAGAGGATATGATGTTCTGGAATTGGAGGATCAGAATTTCCAAGAGAGTTGTGGACTTTGGCAAAATGGACTGTCTGTAATAATAATGAAATTAAATTTTCGTAATGACATTAAACTTTTAATCTTATTTAAACAAAATAGAGCTCTCCCTTGTAATAAATAAAAATTTCGCGTTACCGCAAATAGAGACACATTTATATAAATTGAAAAATACAAAAACAGTATGCCAAATATCAAGTCATCTTATTGATAACTTTTCTAAAATCTATAATCTATCTAAAATATATAAATCTATCTAAAATATATAATAGTAATGCATAATAATACATTAAAAAATATTAAAACTTAAAACGATTTTTATGTAGTCCATTTTAATTTATTGAATAATTTGTGAAATGTTAATTTATATGATATTTAAAATATTTTTTGTTGGGTTTATATATTTTTATTGACTTTTCTTTGTAATAAAAAAAAATTGTAAAATATTTTAATTTCAAAAAGTAGCTAAAATATATACAAAAATTATTAGAGGAAATATTACCATTGTGCGATAACGGAACAGATTTTCATATTAGGTGTGGGAAAAAGTTCGTGGCGGGGTTTTTCCCATTAGATGGCATTTAAAAAAACGCCACGAACTTTTTCCCATATCTATGTCCTGTCTATAATATTTGATAGGTTCTATGAAATAAGTCTCCAAATTACCTTTATTTGCAATAGGTATTTAAGTTTTCAAATGTTGTTTCGAATAGAAATTAATGGCAACAAAATTCAACGAAAAAAAAGAATCAAACTTCGGTAATTCCAAAGTATTTTTTTTTCTCGATCCAATTTTTCTTTGAAGAGTTTTCTGTACTTCGCCTCACTTAATTTTTCACGAACATTATTCATTGTAATCTAATACATGACTTATAAGAAAGATATTTATAATTTTAAAACATAAATAAAATATATAATTATAGCAAATTTCCACTTACCCACAAAGTTATCAATCGTTTTCAATATATTATATTTACTATACAAAGCACGAAAATGCATAGACTAATCGAGAATATAAATGTAAATACATATATTATAAAGAGATGTACGAAAATGATGTACGACGAAGCGATCCAGTGATACTGACTAGCGAGCCATGATGGCAACCATAATATAAAGACAAGGTATGCATGTAATCACGTGATAGTCGAAACAAGTTACGACCATATAGCTGTTTTCCTCTTTCTACTCATAAAGCTTTAAGCGCCGTTTCATCCTTGTTGTTTATTAAAGTTGCAATCGATTTGAACGCTTTCAGCGTTCAATATTTCTATTCTTATTTTACGTCTAATGAAACGATAAAGACAAAATGATAATTACAAGCGTTTAAAGCGCGTGAATATCCAAATCGACCTAAATATTAAAGCAGCCTAAATATTAAACAAGGATATAATCATTCGAGACTGACGTTGACGGTCACGTGTTTACCCTCTTTTTTTATATCTGTGCAATAGGTTGAACGAGCCTACTCTTGTCTTAATAAGTTGTCTGTTCGCGTTGCATGAAATCCCCAAATATTTTTGCATTTAAAATGAGATAAATACATATTTGCCTTAAAAAGAGAGAAAGCGAAGTGCCAAAAATGTAAGCAATGCGAACAGATCTTAATCATGGCAGTAAGTGAGAAATGACAATGGAATCGACATCGAATCGAAATGAGCTATAATAGGAACACATTGGAGCGCGACGCGAACAAACTTCTGGTGATCATTAAAAAATTTTCTCAATCATTCGTGTGGAAAAAAAATGATTACTTTTTAGAATTTCTTTTCAAAAAATGCCGCCCCTCTAAACTTGCCATCCCTAATTTAGACTATAGTCTAAATTAGATTCGAGTATTAATATAACACTAAAGGTTCGTATAATATTTCTGCATTGTATATTTATTTTTTTTACAAAATCTGTAGATTTTCGTCGTAAAGTATTAAAACGTTACTTTAACAAGAACACTTTGAAAGTGATCCATTTCCATTTCGGCTAAGACCTTTGAAATTTTAATCACATGTAAAATTATTTTGAACATATAATATCAAGAGGACCCCGTATTAATTTTATATAAAATGGATCCCAGTTGAATTGGTCGAAATTTTGCTATAATGTAGATCATGATGTCCTAATCAAAAGTTCTCATAGGCACAAAATATCCAAAAATGGACAGTTTTCAAAATATTGGATATCAAATATTGGAAATATGGCTAAATTCCAATTTAGCTTTTTTTAAATTTAGATTTCCAAAATCTCGAAAAACTGTCCATTTTTGGACCTTGTGCCCATGACTTTGATCAGGACATAATGATCTACATACATTATAGTAAAATTTCAGCCAATTTGACTGGGATTTATTTTACATAAGATTAGTGCCGGGTCCTTTCAAAAAAAATCTATAGAAACTCAATTTCTCGAAGAAATATCTTAAAAAGAAAAATTTATATTGATTTGCAAATTATGTCAGCATTTGCAAATTACGTGTATACGAATGCTGAGCAAAGACTCGGAATAATAAACAAAGCAGTAATTATATCTAGCAGTAACGTACAGTACAAAGTTGCAACATTGCACGATATTGCTGCAACTTTTATGCTGTATGGTATTTGATTTTGCAAGAGATGGTTATAATATGTTAGATAAGGACATGTATTTGAGTGAGAACGATAATGTAAAAAAATGAATTAAAAATGTCATTATTCAATTAACTTTTTATTTGGAATTTAAAAAATTTGTACTATCGACATCGATCAAGTTCGGATGCGTTATTCCAGCGTTCGCTTAAAGATAAATATTAAATATAAAAAATAGACCCTGCTTGATATAATGTAATTATGAAATAATTTGAAATTTATTTTTATAAGAATTGCAATTAATCTTAATAAAAAAGTTAACATAATTTTCTTGCGTCCTCTTTTTTTTTACTTTTATTTCTTTTTTTCTTAGAAACAAGTTAATGTTTCTGTTTATTAAACGTTTTATATGTATATGATAAATAAAAATATGTATATGATACTAAGTGAATCAATTTTTCACCCTATGAGAAAATTATCGGCTAGACATCTTATTATCGAATGATACAAATGCGTGAATAACATTATACGAACTGATCTGAGTTTGCAAACAGGCCTGTTTGACGTTGAGTTGTGAAAATATTATAATTACAAGATTTTATTTTTATTATACAAATTATTATTATAAAGATATTAAAAATACATCTTTTTTTCAGTACATCCAAACCAGCAATTTGCACGATGTATCCACGCATCTAATAAGTAGATGTAAAAAATTAGTAACTGATAGTAAAAAATTACTTACCATAATAAAAATAAAAATTTTGTTTATTTGCATTATTATTTTCACCAGTTTATGTAAATATATACATATACATAGCAAATGGATCTTTTAAATATTTAAAGATATATAAAATAGAGACAATTCATACAAGTTCACATAACATTTTAAACAAATTTTTTTTATACAAGACAAAGTTTTTTTTACTTTTAATATAACTAGCAATAACGAATTTATTTAAATATGTTTATAAAACTAGTTACATTCATAATGTTCCTCATGTATACTTTAGTTCAAATAAAATCCTAGAAATTTAAACTTTAATAACATAGTAGTTATATACATACAATGATTCGGAAAAGCAACAATAAATTATTATTTCTTCGAAATAAATTTACAGTTAAAGGCGATTCATTCATAAGATGTATAAATAAAACTTCATCAACTTCCTAATCTGCAAGGTCATTTATGTCAGATTGAAGGTATTTTACAGATAAAAATACAGAAGGTATTTTACAGAGAAAGTACTTATCAATAAGAGATACATAAAAGGGTGACATAATATATATATATATATATATATATATTAGACTAATATATTTAATCTTAATTATTTTATACAAATAATCTATGATT
>NW_012130068.1:5808203-5814054 GCF_000143395.1 Atta cephalotes | reverse complement strand
TTATTTTATACAAATAATCTATGATTATAAAAATTTTAATTAATTTTATCAATTTTGTAATAATAATTAAAAATTACAATATGGATGGAACATGTTGTTGCAATCTTTTGTTTTAATATATGTATTTATTAATATAATTATTTTTTTTTAAATCTGTGAAGTAAAGAGAACAATGAAAAATGCCAAGCTTATTATTATGCAATTCCACTGTCCGACATGGATCATAAATGGAAGTAATTCTTATAGATTTTTTTGTTGCTAAAAACGAATCTATAAATGAAATTGCTCTGTCACGTCAGGTTTTCGAAAATTAAACCTACAAGTGTCAAAAATAACATTTTTTTAAGATAAAATATCTAAAAAACCTGATGTAATAGAGCAATTTTATTTACGAATTCGTTTTCAACGACCAAAAAATCTATAAAAATCACATGATCCTGTTTGTGTTCTAGAAAAAAAGTTTAAATTTATCGTACAGTATTATCAAATATTAAAGAAATGTTACATTTTTTCTAAAAAAATTAATACGATCTTAGATCTATATTGTTATATTAACAAACACATAAATTATTTTAATTGCGTCCATTTGTTGTTAACTAATCTAAAAAACTCTCTATTGCAAAATAACTTTCTATCATTTTTATTATTCAATTCAACTAGCTGGATATGGCATAGCATTCCATAAAGGATGGCTTCCATCACCCTTTTTTATCGCAACGATTTTCACGAGCTCCTGCGATGGTTCTTTGAGATCATATGCCCACCCGATTTTTGCAAAAAAATTGATGAAATCTGTAGTTGTAGAATTGCAAAACTCGGAAGTCTTATAGTCCCATGGAAAGACATGATGATAATTGTGCGATCCTTCACCGGCCGCAACAAAGTTAACCCATTGATTTTCCGTCGGATTTATGTGCCTGCCATTTCAAAAATAAAATAAAATTATTCTTGGGTGATACAAAATAGCAAAAGCTCTAGATTTCTTTTGATTAAATTTATATATGAAAATAATTTTGATATTAATTATATGCTTACGCATCATACGGCCTTGAGCCCCAAATATGAGCCACACTATTAACGCACCATATGAAATTTAAAAGGAGAACATAACGAAGAATAATTTGCGACACGAAAGCTCTATACCAAGTCTCATTCCATCCATACACAGGAAGCATTACCGGAAGCAAAAAAGTGAAGATAATTTTTAATATCAAGAAATATCTACAAAAAAAGCAAAAATGAATTACGACATATAATTTTTATTACAGTTTTATATATATTGCGTAAAAAAATTTTTATAAAAAACTTTCTAAAGTTAAGAAGGTTCTAAAATTGAGAAAAAAATTGGAATAATAAATATACTTTTGGAATGAGTCAAGTAAGTACAATATGTAAATAAAGTAGGGTGTTCTGAAAAAATCTTTTGCTATACTCACATTACTCAGGACAAGTACAATCGGTATCATTTCTTTTAATTTTTGAGCTAATTAAAATTACATCACATAACAGGAATATATAAAAAATTGTGTACAAAAAAATGAGCATTCAGTAAACGTGTTCGTGCTCTCAAAAATTTTCCATTGCGCCTGATATTTTTGTTATTTAAATATAGTAATTTAAATATAGTATTTTTAACCTTTAGTATGATGATTATGTACGTTACACAATGATTTTCCAGTCTTTTATTACCTACATATGATGGATTATTCGTTCCGATTTAATTTTCATCGTATTAATAAATATATGAAAATTATTAAATAATTCTTAGATATATTTTTTAACATCTTTAGAGAGATTTGTAAGATTGTATACTTAAAAAATTATTATAAATATTAATATTATAACTGAGGCTCCTAGTTATTTGAAGAATGTGTAGGTGTCAAATAATAGTGATATTACACGTTTTCTCGACTTTGAACTCAATTTTTATGTCTTTGTCATGTGATGTAATTTTAGCTAACAGCATCGAATTCCTCGCCTCAAAAACAAGAAATGATATCGATTTTACGTTGCACAAGCACAGAAATGGCTAACCTTTTTGTAACATCCTTCTTTTCTTTTGTCTTTTCCCGGATAAAACCACTTTACATAATTAATTCTTTACACAAACTTACTTGACACTGAATGCAGCAATAGGATCAGCCAATATATCACTCATATCAACATGACGACCCTTTCGAATCACATCTGGATGTTTCTTCATCATCAACCAACCTACATGGGAGAAAAAGAACCCTCGATTACTATTATGCGGATCCGCATCCGTATCCGTATATTTGTGATGCACTCGATGATCTCGCACCCATTCGAAAATGTCATTCTAAAAGAATACAAGAAATTCTTCTGTAAAGAAAAATTCTTCTGTCTTACAACGCATAAAACGTAATTATAAACGTTTATCTACCATGCCTGTTGAAGCATATAAAACGACAAGTATGATTCTAAGCTGCCATTTTGCCTTATAAGCTTTATGGGTCCATAAACGATGAGCACCGGCAGTGACGCCTATTCCTCCTATTAAAATCATGCCATATACTTGAAACAAAAAAAGTCGGCACAATTAGAACATTAGAAATGCTTTAAAATTGTGAATAATAATCCGTATTTCATAAGAGCACTATGTAAGCAGCATTGATTTGACAATTTAAAATAATTTATGATACAATCGACATTGTACAATAGAAATGAGAAATTTCAAACAGCAATTTACTAATCTATTGTTAAGCTTCTATTGCGTGCTCTCTTTAAGTCTAATCAATTGGCTTATAACGCTTTCTCACATCAGCTGTCGTTAAAAATGACTATGGCGTTTTTTATAAACATGCAATCGATTTTAATTAAATCGTTAATAGATTAAATTTTACTGTTTTATTATGTAGTTTTTCTAGAAAGTCAAAGAATTAAATTAAAAAGAATTTTACAAAGAATACTTACTCCAAGCAGTCGTCTTCAAATTTTCGAAAAATTTAAAAGTAAAAAAGACATATACGAAGCATAAGTGGAAAAGACTAATAGTTATGATGTTCTTCCATTTCAGCTCCGTCTTAAACCAGCCTTCACTTTTTATATAACTCTCGCTTCTGTTTTGAACGTCATTTTCATCATTTTCATCTGTAGTCTTTTCAATAATTGAAAATTCCTCGTTTTGAAATTTTTTTTTCGTAAGTATTTTTGAATCTATGCTTAAGATATTTGGCGCCATCTTTATTTTCGAATTACTGAATCGAGAATTCATAAAATCTGTTTCATTAACAATTAAATTACGCTATTAACAATTAAATAGCAGGTCATCTTTGATTTTTACCAATAAAGAATTGATTAAATTACGATTAAATTCATTGTTCATAAAAAATAAAAAATGATACATTGTAATTCTAGTTAATAAAACATATCCAAAATAATTTGTTCTTCATAATTTTTTATAATAATGTATTCTATCCCTTCGAACTACCCAAATGATATTATAATATGATTTGTACTTATAATTTAACTAATATCTTTAATGAATTAGTTAGTTATTGTATTATTAGTTAGTTATTGTAGCAATTATCCATAAATTGCCAATCGAGCAATTATTGTAGCTTATTGAAATAACTAATTGTAAATTTAAAATAAATTTAGAATTTTACTTTCTAATATCATACATTAACAAATTTTAATAAAATTTTAATTTAAAAAAGAAAAGGCTTAAATATTTATGTTCTTTTTAACACATTTATAACACAATTTGTATTTGTGGGAAATATTCATATTTATGTAACAATTTGCACATTTTAGAACACACAGATTTTATAAGAAAATTGTCTATTTATAAAATATTGTTGTATATCTAATTTGCAATAAAAGCAAAACATTTATACCGTTTATCCAACTTCGATAGGTAGTTCTTAATTATATATTTGAATCATGGCAACTGAATTGTTTTTTCAGGTTGCAATCTTATGCATTTTTATAAATTGTACTGTCAGCACATTGCTTCATTTAAAACACTTGAATATGCATTTGTGTTAAGTAATTATATGAGTACAATAACCTAATACGCTCTCTTATTATTAGCATTAATATTCTTAACAATATAATATTGTGTTGTCATAATAATAATATGAAAAATACTTATTTCTGTAATTATTGTAAATTAGTGAAAAGTCAAGTTTTACATACAAGAGGAACAATTAGATTTTTTAATTATTTTATATCATAATTACGTGCTTAAATTAAGAACAATAAGGCAAAATTGTTGGGTTGTATATAGAAAATTTATATTTCAAAATATTATATACACACACACTGTATATTTCAAGATCTTGAGATAATATACAGCTCATAAGTTCGTTTTAAGGAAATTCTAAAGTGAATATGTTTTATCAATTTTTTCAAACAAGTATTTTTCTAATTGCCTTTACAAATTAAAAAATTCTTCTCTAGTATAGTATATATATATATATACACACTAGAGAGGGCTTCTATATTAACATCTCAAGATATTACTTAAGACGATCTTGAAATACGAACGGACTATAAATACTGGTTATAATTATCAATAAATTATTACAATTATTGTTACAAAATTGAAATTTTTTTTATTAACAAGAAAAAGACAATGTTTATAAAATTTTTAATTTTTTTTATCCTATGTAATATATATCTTTAATAGATCAAGATTTAATGTTTAATATTTAAATTTGACATGATGAGACTTGATCTATTAAAAAACTGTGTACAATAAAGATAAAGTATTCTACTTTCTTGTTAATGAGTTATGTATAAATTGTATAAATTTTAATATTCCTATTTTAGTTATTCTTCTTTTTCTATGAGACCACTGTTAATGACGCGCGCAAATGGGCGGCTGATTGAAATTTAAAATTATTCAAGTATGAAGGCTTATCTATTTCTATTTATCTTCGAAAATTATGGATTGATATGGCTTTCCAAAAGAAATGCTCAGTATGTATTCGGTTAATAGTACACTGCATGAATCGTGTATTAGAGATCACTATAAAAAATTATTTACAAAAAATAAAGTTATTTACAAAAAAATATAGTTAAAAAGAAAAATTAATATTAATTTTTGTTATGGAATAATTTATTAAAGAATTAATAAGACTCTCAAATTTAAAAAACAGTAATTAGAAACAAGCACTAAGTCGCGATCCTCATAATAAGTAATAAAATAATTGACACAATAAAATTAATAACGTTTTATTCAACATTTTAAAAATAATATTCTTTAACGCACACGACAAGAATTCGAACACGATTCTAGATCTTCAAGTTGAATAAGTGTCACAATCGATTGGTAAGCTGATTGATAGATTAATTCATATTTTCACTATTATACACATTTATATATAGACAAATCTTGAATTTCCGAAAAATAAAAAAGTATTAATAAAAATTATATTTATTTAAATTTATATAAAACAATAAAATTACATTAATAGATTTGTAATAAAAACGCTCAATTAGATAAATTCAAATATATAATAGACAAGAGGCTAAGAGCAATAACATTATTAGTTGCTATCATTTAATAATTTTTAAAATTACATAACAGATATTTTGACCTATCTTGATAAATATCAGATTGTTGTACTTCTTAAAATTACGCTTTGTTAAATGTACATAATTTTAAAAAATACAACAATATTTATTAAGATGCAGAACTGTAAAGAAAAAATTTTTTTTGAAAAGCGGTCAAAAGCATGCTAAAGTATAATTTCAAGCTTTAAAATGCTTTTTTATTTTTTTTATCAGCGATGATTTTTTATTGAGTTACAATGCTCTGAATATTATACAATTATAAAAGGTATATTACTACGTAAAATCTTGAAAGCGAAATAACAATTTA
>NW_012130068.1:5787763-5807589 GCF_000143395.1 Atta cephalotes | reverse complement strand
AGTATAACATTATAATCAAATCGAAAAATAATTATAATAAAATTGAATGATTATTACATGAAAAAGTAATAATCGTAATAAATAATCTAATAAAAATAAATTATGTTTTTGACATATTTTTTTTATTAGTATTCTTTATTAGAAATTTTTTTATTAGTATTCTTTATTAGAAATCTTTTTATTAGTATTTTTTATTTCTTAAACTGCTAATTAATTTTCTATTACCAATTCAGAATAGCTTGCAAAAATTATTCATTTATTCATATTTTTGTTTATTATGCATAATATATCAAATAATGTGCACAGGTTTATTTAAAAGCTAAAAAATCAAGCACCAAGATAACTGTTTAAAATATAATTTTCGCAAAAAATTATGACGCAATATTGAAGATTATTATAAAAAGAGTCAAGCTCGAGTGTAAGATAAAATAAGATTAAAAGTCAAGATAAATGAAATTTGATTTTGAAAAACGAGTAAAAAACAAAGTGAGTTAAGGTAATAAATAATAATTTGTGTCGAATAATTGTCAAAAAGTATTGGGTTGTCCGGAAAGTTCGTACCGATGTTGAAGGAAAATTGAAACGCAGAAAATTTTAATTTAATAAATGTATATTAAAATTTAAATTTTAGTCGGCACGAACTTTCTGGACAACCCAATAACAGAACAGTTTTAACCACATAAAATCAACGATATTAAGATTGAATAGATAAATTTAAATTACAGTGCAAGCACTGAAGTCAAAAGAATCAAATTAATAAATAATTAAATTAATAAATAATAAATAATTAAATAAAAATTAATAAAAAATTAATAGATAAAAAATTAAGAATTAAATTGCAGAAGCATCGCAAAGAAAGCAATAAAAACTATATCAAAACATACATATATGACTAAACATAAATAGAAAAGTTATAACAATAAAATAGAATAAAATAGAATAAAATAGAATATTATCTTGAAGTCAAAATTAAAATATAAAATTATTGTATAGTTGACAATTAAAATTTGTCTAAAGATTTTTTGTTTGGAATCGAATTTTTTATAGAAATTCTGAAATTCTCTTTATCTATTTTTTTTTATCGATATATCTAGCTATTAACGTCAAAATTCCTTGTTCCTCTCTTGCCATCAAAGATTCATTATGTTATCGACGTTCATACATTGACGTGGCAATCGAACGATGAATTAAAGATTTGACAAGCTTTAACAAAAGCTGACATTTCACGATAGCTGCATGCAATGCTACATTCTTGTGAAATCGCTTGTTATCAGTAGTAAATTAACTAACAATACAACTCTTTCAAAATCATCTCTCGATATATTGTAACATTGAAGTCCAATAACAATGAATCGTGAATCATCATTTTTATAGTTATCAAAACCAATACGACAAAGAACGATCTTTCAATTTCTCGATTTCATAAAATAATATCTCTATCAACATTTTTAGATTTATGTAATGTTATCAATTACGCGCAAAATCAAAATTGATTTTGGAGAAGCAAAGTTGTTGCTAGTGATGTTAATGGCGATTCATGTTGTCGCTGAACCTTGCATTTTCACATCGCCGTTGACGCTGCAATTGTTACTGGAATATGCAGAATGGCGATCTTGGGATCAAGTTGTGATCTTTGATAATATCAGCCCATTTAGTAAGTTTTCAAATTAACTAAATTGAAAGGAAGAAGAACAATTCCTTGCAAATTTCTCACATCTTTCATTGCAAATAATATATATATTAAATATATATCTATCTATGTTGTTTGAGCATTTCATTTCATATAAAATATAATGTGTTAAATACATAATTAAAGCAATGGATGTAAATATTCATATGTCGAAATACATATGTAATATATAGCAGATATATTGTGAATATTTAAATGCATGCAAATATGCAAGGTGACCGAAAAATTTCGATCACGAATTATGGAATACCTTATATATTCATTGTGGGACATCCTGCATATTATATAACACGTAGTTGATACATATTTATCAAAATGTAATAATATGTTATGAAAAATAGCGTATCATAGTAACATCATATAACATTTAAAAAAAATCATAAACGCAATTTTGATGTGCGTTTCTATGTGCGCAAATTTCTATATGAGCAATTATTATTTGAATCTATAAGAACAAACAAATTTAATAATATTAAAGTATCATATTAGACCACGATGTAAATACAGTCAAGAAATAAAGGCTTATTTCGGTCAAGCTTGGAAATGCTGATCGAAACAATTTGTAAAACAAATTTAAGTTAAATAAAAATAATTTAAATTAAATTAAATAGTAAGTCAAAGATAAGTTTTTATTTTATAATATATTTTAATTTTTATATAGTTGAATGTAATTGCTGTAATTAATGCATATCTGATTTTTTTATAGGTTATAAAACATACATTTTAAATGCGAATTTGCATTATTAAAGATACGTATCAGATATAACTTATATATTTAATAGATACGTATCGAATATATAATGTCATATGTATTTGGTATGTAATGTAAATTATCCTAAATATTGTTAATAAAATATTACCCTAAATATGACAATAGCAAAGTGTTGTCTATTTAACGTTTTATTAGTCATTCTTATAACGAATTAATTAGTCATTCTTATAACGAATGTGACGTCCAAACATCATAAAAATGACGTGGATTTATCACAGATATATAATGTTATAAGTCAACGTCAAAAATATGTTATTTTTTCATGTTATTGATGGTAGCAAGGTGTCATCCATTTAATTAGTTATTCTAATCTAGGTATATGATATATTCCTGAGACAAAGTAAAAATTATAAAAATGATCAAATTTGCTAGGTGTTGAAGTTCTAAATATTCTAAATTAAGTTCTAATATTCTAAATTAAAGTAAATTCAATTACTTTTATAATTTCCAGTACATTTTAAAAACCATAATAAGCTTCTTGATGGTATGTGTAAACATCGTAAAAATGACTTAAATTCTTATATTTCTTATCATTCACACAACTTCATAAATTGACATTAAAAATACATTATTATTTTCGTATTATTAATGGAATAAATGTATAATCGATACGTTATTAATTGATCACTAATAATGTTAACTATACGTCGAATTGGTCATTTATTCGACGTCATTAAGTATGATTAAGTATTGTAAAGATGTCATAAACAAATGTCGTCATTAATTGATCAAAAAGATGACGTCATTATTACATCTTAAATAGATATATAATCATATGACGTCATTTAAAATAACTATAAAATAACTATCGATGTCAAAATAACAGCTTATCTGGAACATACATACAGACCAGACATTCATCGATATTAAACATGTATCTAATATATGATTGATACGTATTGCTATGTATCTGTTATATAACATTTTAAATTTCATGTATCTGCTACTTATCTGAAATTTAAAATGCTATGCGGGTTACTATCGAATTTATTTCTAGTTAATTAAAGCAAATTTATAATAGCTTCTTTTATCTCGTAAATTAATATATTTTATAATTTTGCTAATATACACAATAAAAAAAGTTTTAACTCAAAAAATTAATTCATAAAAGAACTATTTTTAAAGAAAATCTAAACAAAAGATACACTGATAAAATTCCGTTATTAAAAAATAATTTATAAGAAATGCACTGGAATTATAAACTTTAATCGAACATCGAGTGTACATCGAGTAAATGTACATTTACAGTACATTTACTAGATGTACATTTACTAAAAATGCAGGTTGTGCTCTTAATTATGCTCGGCCGTTGATCAAGTGCTTCGGTGAAAAGGGCATCAGTGTGTCTCTACAATCAGCAACGAACCCGAACGTACCGGATGCTCTTACGATCAGAACACATCGCGTCGGCTCGATCGTCCTCTTGGATGGACTCAATCTAACATCACCTGATAATATTATCCAAGTGGTATGATTTTAATGTCTGTCAATTTCTGAGAAAAGAAAAAAATAAAATTACAAATTTAAATTAAATTAATATGTAGAGATAAAAAAGGCTAATAAGAAGCAATATAAGAAATAAAGCCAACAAGAAGAGATATTCACAAAATAATAAACTGAATCAATTTGTAAAGAAAATGCATAATTGCTTATTATAAAAATGTTATGTAATTGCATTAATTATGAGATGCATAATTTTTTAAGTAAGTAATTTGTGTTTTTTTTTTATACTAATTGATTCAATTTATTATTCGATGCATAAAAGTATTAAGATACGATTATTAAACAATTTATAGTTATGAAATTTAATATGTCAATATAAATGTATATCAGAACAAAATATAAAATAATTCAAAATCTATTTCAATTTTTTCATATTTCTACTTTAATATTTTTACATGTAGAATAATTAGAGAAATTATATTATGTATTTATATTAAATAAAATCATATAATTTCATTTAAAAAAGTGGGGGTGAGTTCATATCTAAGGATGACGCCTCCATTTAAAAAAAAAACAACGTAACTAAACTATGTTCCCCAAGTCATTCCATTTTTATCTGAAACATTTTTATATCAAAAATAAACTATTCAAGGTCTTCAAATTAAATGGACTATCTTGTATAATGTTCCTTTAATTTTCTAAATATTGCAAGAAAATATCACGTGTTACGTTATCAAAGAAGTGTCTCGCGGGAATTTTTATTTTCCTAATTCGTAACAGACTTCAGCGATAGCGTAATAGACTTCAGTAATATTGTATGAAGATAACAATTTGATAATTATAAATCGTATTTCTACTTTTATCATAAAAGAAAATTAATCAATATATTTCAACAAATTTTTCTTTTTTATTACAATAATCACTTTACAAATAATAATCAATAATCGCCTATTTTCTTTCTTTTAATTATATGTATAGTAATACACAATTTTTTTGTCAAAAATTAATTGCAAATTTAAAAAAATGTGATTTCTTCCGCACACTACTTTCGGCATACTCGCACTTATTTTTCAATTAAATTAAATAATCATGACTTATTTTTCAATTAAATTAAATAAATCTTAAAAGTATATATTTTAAAGCTTACATACACGGAAAAAATAATTTTGATTGATTAACAAAATACAAAATTTAACAAAATTGTTTATGCAAATTTGATGGAAGCAAACAGAATTTCTGATTAAAATGAATGTTTTCAACAGGCCTCCCAGAAATTCTTGTTCAACTATTACATCTCCTGGCTTATGGTGACCACAAGAAGACATGATTTCACCATCGACACCGTCCTTCGAGATCTAAATGTCGGTATCGACAGTGACGTGATCGTAGCTACCTCGCCACTACAGAATGACGCTGCTGCTTGGATATATGCTCAAAAATATCGAGATAAGTAAGGCTACACATCTCGAGAATGGTATAAAAACGTTATTATCATAATCGTACATACTTTAAAGGATAGAAGTAATTTATTCAAAGAATTGATAAAATAAAACATTTAATAAAGATTAATAAAATAAAATGTTTGTTTTTTATATTGTACATGACTTAAAAGAACCATTTATCTTTACATATATTATATAAAATTCCATTAATTTGAATACATCATCCTACTAATGAACGTGACAAAATTAATTTTCTTATTTTCATTCCTCGAATAGAAATAGAGATATAAAATAGAAATACAAAGATAAAAAAATAAAAATTAAAATGAAGAAATGGAATATTTTTATAAAATTGGGCATTGTTTAATTTCTATCAAGATTGTGATTGCCATCTTTTTGGGTTTTCGATGAGAGACTTCAGCTTTTTGACCAAATTTTCAGCTCTTCTAAATCTTACAAAATTTTGATGACCTTTTATTAAACACTCGTCAATTTCTTCCTATTTTTAGAATAATATCACTGAAAGCACAAGGCAGAAAGAACAAGTTTGGTGACTGCTTTTTAGAGAACGCACTACAATATAACGCACTACAACATATAATCATAATAATCGATCTCGGGAGGTCATATCTTTTTTGTAGGCTTTCTACAATAAATCATTATTTAAGCTTTAAGTCGTGATCTGTAAGAGATTAACCAATCATAGTTGATTATTCTTCTCACTATGATTGATTGATTTTTATGATTTATGAATTAAAATTTAAATAATGGCTTATTGTAGAAAGCTCGTAAAAATCTTAAAAAAAGCATTACAAGAAAGTTTGATTTCAACAATTTTAATAATAGTTGTCAATTTTTGGCAAAATAATAGTAATTGTAAATCTTTGGTTAAAAAGGTATCAGTTTCTAGCAGAACACTAGTCGAAGGGTGGCAACCGTGATGAAGATAGTAATAATCTAAATTAGATACAGAAATAGGAAGTCTTTTTCAAGACTCTCAAGTGGAGTCTTTTTCCACAGAATTTGTCAGTCCTTTCAGCGATATGGTGATCGTTTTGAATTCATGGGACCGCCGCCGGAACGACGTAATGTCGAAAACGCCACGACCAATTTGAGCTATACCACTGAAGAGAATCGCACAGTATCGTTCTACTTGATGCACACTTACAAAATACGTCACTCCGACAATACAAGTCTAATTGTCCGCTATCTCGGTTTCTGGAATCCAGAATCTCACACTCTCAAATTGCCGATGAGCGTGAAGCTCAGAAGCGATTTCAACGGTCTTCCCATTGTCTTTGGAGTATTGAACGGAACCAGCGATGGGCAGACAGACGTTATCGAATCAGAGGCCACTGCCAACGATATCGCACCCCTTTTGGACTTTGCTACCATCGTCACCCATAGCGTGAATGCCAGGTTAAAAATCATTCTCTGTACCAAATTTAATTGGATGCATTTAATACGATATTAAAGTCACATACATAAATTAATGTAAAAATAGTCATTAATGCAGCAACTTATCTTGTAAAATGATAAATATTCAATTACGGATGTCTTGGCAACGCCAATTAGCAATTCATGTATATTGTAAAACATGTTCCTTAATCCTTGAAAAAGTTACTTCGAAAATTAGATTTCTCAGAATATACGCATGTTACATATAAAATAATAGAAATTCTACAAAAAATGTTTCCACAAAGAATAAAATAAATCTTTAGAAAAAAATAAAAATAAAATGAATCTGAAAAATATATTACAAAAAAAAGCTAGAAATAAATATAATTTATTTTGAATTTTTATAGTATCGAGCTGGTGCCGCACGAAAAGTTAGGTACGTTAGCTAATAAAGAATGGAGCCATCTTCTCGGTGATGTTGTAACTGGCACTGTCGATATCGGTTTAGGATATATAACGGCGAACGACGAAGAGCGTTGGACAGAAATGACATTTAGTCATCCTTTAATACGTTACATGTCGGTATAAAAATATTTTAATAAATTTAAATTCAAAGAAGAAGTCATATTAATGAGCAAACGAGCAATGTAAACTTTATTATTTTATTACTTTAAACTAAACATTCTATTTATAATTAAACTAAACATTCTACTTTATAACTTAATATATTTCATATTTGTTTCTTCATGCTAATATATTCTTCTGTTATTTTGATGAGGAAATACTAATTTGTGCAAATTATACGTTCCGCATAAATCATATCATTAGATCAGTATTAATATACATTATGAGATAAAATATAAAATAATATAAAATAATAAAATAATAAAATAATATAAAATAAAATAATATAAAATATAAAATAATAAAATATAAAATTTTGCTTTGTAAATGTAAATATTAAAAATTTATGTTTGCATTTTACGTTATTTAAATTAAAAATATTTTGTAGTAATAAAATTCAAAGTAATATTTTGAACATTCAAGATCAGTTTTTCAAAATCGATATCTGTTTTTGTTTAAATAATGTGAAGTGAAGAACGTAATACAAAAAATTGAAATGTTTGAGAAAGAGCACAAAAAATTCTTTTAATTATTTAAAATTTTATAAATATAACTATTTTTTCTTCTACATGATAATGTAAAATAATATTTTACGCAGGAGAAATATTTATTATCATCCGTTGGAGACCGGCACGATGAGGGATATATTTTTGCAACCGTTCGATAATCGATTACTTGGCTGCGTCGCTGGAACATATCTCATCATGTTTATCGCGATGGCGACAGTTATTTATGCTGCTAAAACAATATTACATGATGAAGATGAAAAACATGTCGAGATCGGGGAATCTGCACTTTGGTGCTTGAGTATCATGTGCATGCAAGGTTTATTTCTTTTTTTATAGCTAAGCTGTTATAACAAATAAATTATCATTTCACATTGTTATCACCTCTCTTTTATATACAATACTAATTTAAATAATACATAATAATTACAACGTAATTACAGAATCGAGAATGTGAACAAAACGTGGACAAACACGTAATTAATGATCTAAAATGCAGTGGGCAAAAATTGCAATATTTCTACATTTTCATTCATTTATTATTACCGACAGCTATAATCACTCACTATTGAACTCTCATGTTATGTAAATATTAAATATGTATATGTATAAAATACAACCCGAAAAAAAATGTCTCATATATAATTATATACAATTATATATAATTATATATAAAATATGTCCATTTATATAAATTTTTTCCGGGAATATACCCTCTAATTTTAATAACTACGTTTCATTTGTTTTATGTAACACACATGTGCATATAGGTCCATGTTTTTATCGATAAACATGCTAAAATTCTACATGCTTTTATGCTGAAATTTTATAATATATATAACGTGAACTATATGCTAAATTTTAATGCTATATCATAAAAGTATGATACGGTAATTTGTTTGTAATGTATTTTCTATTAAATTAATTATTTATTAAATTAATTATTAAATTATTTTTTATTATATTTTACATACCGTAAAAGAAATATTTTTTTGTTACTGAGGAACGCATTTTTTTATCGGTTATCAAGTCTAATCTCGTCTAAACTTAATTAATTATGTGCGTAATGTATATAAAATCTATGTATATGAAATCCATTACTCATACATTCAAACATTTGGAATTTATAGGATCACCCTGGACACCTCGAAGTCCATCAGGAAAGACTCTATTGTTATCCAGTTTAATATTCTCCCTCGTGATGTACAATGCTTATGCTGGTTTCATCACATCCATACTATCGGTGCAGGCAACTGGAATCAAATCGATCACCGATCTTCTTTTTAATAATTTCAAGCTGGGATACAGTGCCGCCGACGATACATACATAAGAGTACTATCAATGTTATTTATTGCCATTATTATCATTTATTACTATTATTTTTCTTATTGCGTTTTGTCATATGAATCCTCTTTGATATTATTTTGTTACGTATCTACGTAGATATTATGTAAAAGGTACTATAAAAATAAATATATAATAACAACTTTTTAAATTAACACACCCGATATTAAAGAATCTAACAATAACAACGAATATGTTTTAATGATATACAAAATTAATCTTTTGATGCCACTTGTAGTGGTAGCATATACACAAGGTTTTTTTATTTTACTATGTTATAACATTTTTATTAATTGTGTTTTTATTGTAGAATACGATGTTTTGAAAAACTTTTCTTTCAATCATCTTTCTTACAATACTGTACCGCTAGGAGAGTTTTATTTCAGATAGTTATTAATTAATTATTTCAGATAGTTATACGTAGTTATTTAATTGCTGTTTGTCGGAGTTATTTAATGCTATCGCATTATCTTTCAGAATGCGAACGATAGCAATCTTCGTCAGTTGTACATAAAAGCGTTTAACAATCGCGAATCTCGTCTCGAGACGAGGACTGGCCTTATGAAAGCTGTCAAAGAAAGATATGGATTCTTCGTTAGCGCGACTCTTGCTCGGCGAGCTCTCAAAACAACCTTCATACAGGAACGATGCACCTTGAAAGAATTGATGCTTCCACAAACACTTACAGTCGTCGCTCTTCCTATGGCTAAAAGTTGCCCATATAGGAAGATCATTAATCTCAAGTATGCAAAGTTGTCGAATTTACATAACACATTAGCATGATAAAATTAACATTAATATAGAATAAGCATTAAAATGAATATTATAATTAACATGATAGAATTCTATTATGTATATCAATGTGAATAATTAAAATGTGAATAATTAAAATAACTAATGTCCGTTTCTATCAATGTAGATCAACTTTAATTTCTCTCTCGATGTAACTTATTCTTCATCTTTTTCTAATTCTTATAGAACTAGAAAAAGATAAAGAGTAAATTGAACCGAGATTAAAATTAATTTACATTTATTAGAAATAAACATTCGAAAAACATCAAGAGTTAGAGTTAATCAAATAAAATTAAATTACCTTGGTAGAAACTGGGTATTTAAAAGTAAATAGCAACAATGAACAGCTTTCTAATATTTTTAAGCTAATTAGTCAGTAGAGCCAATTGTCGAAATCATAGTATACCTATAACATGTTTTACCGCAGCAAGTTACACTGCTCTGAAAACGACTAATGATCACATATTATACTTTCTGAACAGGTTCATACATGCGATGTCATTAATCAGAGAGATATCATTAATTAGACTCGCTACGATTGATAACTATAATACATACATTCTATAATACATTAATATATTAACATATTATAGAATGTATTATTAATGTATTATAAAAAAATATGTATTAAGAAAAATATGTTTAGAGAAAATAATTTTTTAACGCGCGTCAGTTAATAAATTGGCATCTCGTTTGTAATTTACATTATTTTATTTGCAGTATATTGCGAATCTACGAACGTGGCGTTCTGGATAAGATACAGGAACGGATGCTGCCGACGATGCCGCGATGCGCAGCGTCGGCGGACTTTCATAGCGCAAGGCTCGCCGACGTCTATTCCGCTTTCTTTCTATTGGTAGCAGGTATGGTTATTGCGATTTCTATTGGCATCTTCGAAAGAATATGGAATAAGCGGAGGCAAATGCAAGAAACTGTTGTGCGCGGTATACGTAAGCACAATCTGATATCACACCTCCACTTTCATCATCATCACGATGGTGGTCACAATCGCTCCAACGATCATCCTCATCTCGTTGCTGCTCCAACTGGCAAGTTACGCGGTTATAATCTCCCTTATATGATCATGTTACAAGATCATGCTCGTCAAGTGCAGTCGTTTGTCGGTTTTCAAGAACGTGACGTTTCTCTAGAAGAATCGAGAGGTTTGGAGCCTTTGAAAGTACGGCAGAAATCAGCAGGTCCTAAAAGAGCGTCCTGGTCTTCTTTCTCAAGCTTGCCCAAGAGGAAGATAAAATCAACCAAAAAAATCCCATCGAACATGGAAAACATTCGAGTCTTTCCGTTTAACAATTAAAACCCGTTTTGTTGACCCAAACATTTTTTCAGTGTGATGTTAGTCTTGCTATTTAATTGTAAAAATATTTTGGACAACTACGACAATGTATTAGGGAGAATTCACAGAAAAACAGAAAGCAGAGAAGCAGATTCAGAATCAAAATTCACGTTCGTAATCAACAATTTCTGCTTTTTGGCAGTAATCAACAATTTCTTTTTTTCTGCGAGTCAGCGCGAGTTCTGATTAGAGTTTGCTTTTCTGCTTTTTGTTTTTTCTGTCAAGGTGTCATTTTTAGACAATACAATTCTACATTTCACAATATACATCGTATTGTGCATTCTTGCAGATTTAGTTAAATATTTGCTTTTATTTCAAATCATAAAATTATTATCGAATAGCAGCATATTAAGTCTGTATAATATTATTTGATAGATAATATTTTTTATATAATTAAAAATAAAACATAAATAAGAAGGAGCATATAACTACACACGCAAATGTGTTTTTTGTACAAGTCATATTAAAATTAATTACACGTAAGTGTTTCGGTCAAGTTGTGACAATCATCAGTACAATACAATAGAATGCAAATGTTAAATACTAAAAATATTAGAAATGATCACAGAGTGAAACGTCTACATGTAATTAATTTTAAATATATGATTTGTGCGAAAAATACTTTGCGTATATGACTGTATGCTCCTTCTTATTTATGTTTTATGTTATCAAGCCATCTTTAATAACTTTTGTTCAAATTTTAATTAAAAATAGATGATATAAATAGTCATTCAAAATTATTATACATATTCGGCTAGAAATTTCATACGAGCACCAAAAATCGTAGGTACTTGTCGCTTATATATGTTGCTTATACCTCTGCAATCTCGTAAACTGCTAATCTCGTTTCTACGGCACAAATACAAAGATTTTATTTCTCCGTCAGACCGTAAATTATAATTTATAAATTATTCATTTATACTACATAAATCATTAGATCAGCATTAATTAATCGATCTTATGAAACAAGATCTTACTGTGAATGTTATCACGTGAGATGATAAGATAAAAGATGAAAGATAAATTTCATATTAAATGTATGCTGATATTGTACCTGCAGAGAATATCTTCGAGATTAGGAATGTATTCGTCGTCCTCACACCACTCCTTCCAATTTCTGTATAATTGCAGTTCTTGTATTTCATCGAGAAAGTTGTGACACATATTTCTCAAACTAATCAAAATAATTAATTTTTATAAGCTAATCACTCATCTATTTTTATGATAAATTAAAAGAGATTCTCATAATTAATTACCGTAAATCGAGATTAATAGTAATAAATGACTTGCGCGCTATGAATAAAACCGCCCTTTCACATTTTACAAAAATTTAATTAATTCTTTCGTTATATTTTAAAAAAGCTATAATGTAAGCTTTTCTATAAAAATCTTACTTTTTCTCCCACAATCCATTGGCGGATGAAATGAGCTTATCACCCGGTAACGGGTCGGAGATAAATTTTTTGCCATCAATTTCACGCAAACCATAGCTATAAATATTATGATCGTTGCATCAATGAAGAAGTATATTGTAAAATTATGTAGCAAAAAAAAAGAAACTGTTTACTGTTGAAAAGAATAATCGCAGATAGTTCTCAAAAGGAGCACTGTTTCCGTTTCATTTAGCCAGTCATCAGGCATCATTATGTCATGGACTTCCAGCAGAGTTTGATTAATCTGAGAAAAAATTATGAGATAAAAATACATTGCAAAAAAATGGATAAAAATTTATATGAATATACATTATACATATTACATTATTTTAATATAATGAGAAAATACAAAATGTATTATATATATATATATATATATATATAATAATAATAAATTTGTGTATGATTTATATATTTAATTATTATACAAGTGATATTGTATCAAAAATACAAGCCTTCTCAGCGATGGCCATGCACATGGCACATCTGACACATGCGGAGGACAGGTCGATATGTATCGTGCCGCATGCATCTGCAATGCAGGTCCCGTACGGGATTATTTGAACTATTCCAAAACCGGTAGATCTGCAGTCGCAATGGGGATCAACGGTAATATTTGTATCCGTTAAAGGATTATAACGAATGGGGGTGGCACAAACACATTCGTCATCGCTCCGATGAATGCGCGTTTTGCTGCGCTTGTTAAAAATACAGCCTTTCGAGGTAAATGCGAGTAATAGCAGAATCAGCAGTGTCGCTTTCGCAGGCATTGTCCTAATTCTGTCATATCTTCTTTGAGAGAACGGATTCAAAACAAATTCTGGTTAAATTAAATGCACTACAAACGAAACGGAGCGAAAAAATAAAATCTATTTCAAGTAATTGACAATTAAATTAGCAATTCTGATGCGTTACATCATCACGGACAGCTGAAGCACGAAAACATATAATTTTTTAATAAAAAATTCATAATAGAATTCCACCATGAAAAAAATATAAACAAGAAAATAAAATTGCTTCATGTAATTAGCTAATTTTGACGCATATATTATAAGAATCTGTAAAATATAGATAGCTGAAGTATGGAAACGTATAATTTTCCAATAAAAAATATATACGCTGCAAAAGAAATTTTTTACAGGAAATCTAAATATAATACTCTTTGTAAAAAAAAATTGTTTTTAATAACTATTGCAAATAATTTCTCTCTCCTGAATTTAATTTAATTAAATTCAACACTGAGATAAATATCATACACAATTCCTTTACTGCGGAAATATCTTTTTTTTATATTTATATATTACAAACAATAAATAATGTAATTGCTAAATAAAATCAGCTAATTACACTGTAAGAAATAAATTGCTTACATAAAATGCGTCCAATGTACAAATCCAAATGCGAATAAAAAAATACAATTATTAAATTAATTTAATAATTTCATTAATTAGCATCATAATTAAATATTAAATTAATTAAATTAAATATTAAATTAAATATTAAATTAATAGAATTTTAATGCCAAAAAAAGATAAAGAACAATATATATTAGAAATTTTATCCTAAAGCAATCCTGCCGGTCGAGTTAAATTAATCAAAATTTGCTCAGATCACCCAAACTTTTACCAAAGTAAATTAATTTTAATCTTAGTTTAACTTACTTTTTGTCTTTTTCTAATTATAAAAATTAAAAAAGAAGAGTAAATTCAATCAAGATCAAAGTTAATCTATAGTAGTAGAAATGGACAGTAAAGAAGCTTGTGAGAAAATTTTTAATGCGCGGCAGTATTTAAACAAGAGCAGTGCAGCCAACACGAAACCAGCAGCAGTGCAGTCAACTCATCAAAAATCAAAACGAATAATCTCGTAACTATTCGTCATAACCTCCTTGATGTTTATGCATCCTTCGCATCTCGAGAGAATTGCAAAGGGATTATCTTGACGCAATTGGACGCAACAACGATGCTGGCACGTCGGTTACTGTATAAGAAGCAATTGTGGCATGCCTCGTGCGTTTGCGTGCCTGTCCGTCAGACGCAAAACCAGCGCGTCAACCAACATGTACTGGATATGCTTAACCTCGAAATTCGGCTACCGGCCCATCTCAAGAAGCAGCCGCAACGTAAGCCATTCGCCAAAAATCTGTTCCTCGCCACGTTCGATCACGAGTTCATGTACTATTCCGAGCCGCAAACCAAGGACAGGCATCAGCGTTTCTTCGAATGGCTCCAGCCTATCGAGAAGTATATGTCGGAGTGTCTGGAGGATCCGCAAAGCGTCCAGAAAGAAGACATTCTGGCCCATCTAAAAGAGTTAGGTGTCTTTCGGGCGTGCGTGGACGAGCAGCATCTCGGGCTGAACCTAAACCACTCAGAATCGGCCAAGCTAGTAGAAATACTCAGCTGCTTCCCTTGGCTGGGATGTTACATGATCAAGAACTACATTGTACCTGTTCAAATCATCTCTATGCTGGCTTCAGAAAAGCAGAAAGCCAAGTATTTACCAAGGATAGCGGCTGGAGAGCTCATTCCCACAGTGTGCTTCACTGAACCTGGAAGCGGAATAAATATAAATAACATCATCAGTACAGCTGTAAATTCGGAAAGTGACACACACTGGTCATTAAATGGCGAGAAGACGTTTGTAGTCAATGGGCACGACGCCAATCTATTTCTCGTCTTCTGTCACTGTGGCCATCGCCGTACAATCAGTGATACTGAGGGTTTTCTATCTATACTTCTAGTGGAACGTGATTTCGGAGGTGTTACAATAAAGGATGTTAAGAATCTTGTTGGTCTTCGAAACAGTCCGGTCAGTACAGTTATTTTTAAAGATACCGAAGTTCCAAAGGAGAATCTTCTGGGTGATCTGAAAATTGGATCGAGTATACTAGTAGACATACTCTCTCCTGGAAACAGAAACCTTGCTCCGCAAGCAGTAGGCACATTGAAGGCATTTACAAAAATGTTGACGAGGCACGTATTGCAGAGGAAACATTTAGATAAAAACATGCATGAGTATGAAAGCGTTCAAGAGATAATAGGTAAGATGGCGAGTACTTTATATGGCATGGAGAGTATGTTGTATTATACCACTGGCATAATGGACACATTTGAGAATCAGGATTGCACGCTCGAGAAAGCCATGGTGGAGATATATTGTACTAGCGAGTGCGTCGCACGTATTTACGAAGGCCTGCAACTTATTGGATCGCAGAGTTACCTGAGGGAGAATCCTTACATACGAATTTTCGAAGATGCATTGTCATATACCCTGTTCGATGGATATAATATCGATTGCAACATATATATAGCTCTAGTTGGTTTACAACACACAGGCAAAAATTTACGCGATCACATATTTAAGTTACGAAATCCCTATATCTTTCCCGAGTATATATTTAAATGGATCATGGGTAAGGAATATCGAGTACAACTTAAACTTGCTGACCATTTGCATCCGTCTTTCGCATCAGGTAGCATACAACTGGAGAAGTGTATCACCAGATTGCAGACCGTCTCGATACTACTGTTAGAACGCCATGGCACAAATATATCCGAACGACAAATGGAACTGCGTCGAGTTGGTGAATTAGCAACGAGAACATTCGCTCTGATTACTATTCTTTCGCGCGCTTCCAGGGCGTATTGTATTGGCTTGAGAAACCACAATCAGGATAAGCACCTGGCCGACAATTTTGCAATTTTGTCCATAGACAGAGTGGAGACTCTTGCACAGGAGATTGTATCAGGAGAGTGGAACAATGGTGATAAGTTCAACAAAGAAATTGCCGAACTTATGTACAGTAAAAAAAATTATTTCGCCGAACATCCGTTAAACAGAACCTATTAAATATTTGATAAATTTAGTTTATACACTATATATATGTGTGTATGTATAATAGAAAGGAAGATAAAACAAATTAATTCTTAAAACACATTTGCTTAATGTGACCACTGTATTTAAGTAGCATTCGCTAGTCGTACGTTTTTTAATTTAAGGTATTGATTTATCTGTAAATTAGTTTCAATCACTCTACTGTTTTTTTTATTATATAATTAAGATAATCATTGTAAGTAAACTGTAAAAATGTACAATACATATGAATTCGCTCCAAGAAGGAATATACGTCGTTTTCCATCAAGGTTTCTGTATTTATATGTCGGTAGCAATTGTACAGTTGTATCTTACACTGTACTTATATATACTAAGATCGAGATGAAAAGTAAAATAAATGCTCTTACTCTAAACTCTCTTCTATCAGACATTCCTAAAATCTTTCTTTTTCAATTGCGAATCACATGTCGCTTAATGTAGCTTGAGATACATATCTCTGCAATGTCTTTATCAACTCTATTATCAACCATCGCTCGCTACATAGGACTTTTGATGTGTACATGAAGAGGTGGACGGTATTCTTCTACAGACGTAACATGACTAGTCGTCCTAGACGTGTAAATATGAAATTCTATATAGTATAGGATCACTGGAAGAACCTTAGCTTCACTCGTAACTTTTCTTATTAATATTTTACAACTATAGTCTTTCAGCTTGAACAACGACATGCTCTTCTCGATATGAATCGGTCGCAGACCAACAGCTTCTAACGCAAGTGTATATTAAAACAGTGCCGAATTCGATTTGAAAATTTCGATCGCTTCTTGGATTTAATATTAACTTTGGTATGATCGTCGGTAAAACTTGCAGCTCAAAAGTCATCTCGTCGCCACAATGCCGACATTTACCGATACAACCGCTTAGCGGATATAACAGTAATGGTGTAGAATTGTCCCTTGAATAGCTGAAAAATAAAAGTCATCATATACCTATATAAAAATAAAATAAATAGAAAAAAATATATGTATATATTATATATTTTATTTTACACACACAAATGTACATAAAGTGGAGAATAAAATATCGTTAAAATTTTTATATATATTATATATATTTAAAAATTTACCGTAACAGCTGTCCAGGATTTCTCTGTATTCTGCAAAGGAAGTTGTGGAACATCTCATCACCATGTTTAGGAATGCTTTTCTCATACTTTTCCACGTCTGTTTCGATGGTTTTAGGATTGCCGGAATCTGGCGTAAACTTAGTCGATGCGTCCGGATTACTATGCTGATATTCGACCAATAAATCTCGAACGTGTTGAGACACATCTATACTGCAATCCTCCTCGTCAACTGAGAGAAATATTTCCACGAACGAACATTTGGTTTCCGCATTCGTGATTTGCAGTGGCAATGGAGTTACTTCGTGCAGTAAACTAATTAAATCACATTGTGGTCGCGTTGGAGTGTCAATGCATACGACTTCACTCTCATCTCCATCGATTTCTGCTGAAGCTTGAGGAGAATCTAAACGACCTACAGCACCTCCGCTAATTGGAGAGTCTACGCTGGCTGGACTGAAACGTTCGAAAAAGAGATATACATACAGCTACTATTATTCATAAATAAAATTGATTTTAATATACACGAACCTATTTGCATTTGGATCATCCACGCGCAGTACAGACAATTCCTCTCGTATATCCTGATCTATTTCTTTACGCAGAGAAAAGTGAAATTGTAACGGATCATTTTCTAACATATTCCCATTTTGTTCCGATGCATTATCATTTACACTATCTCCCCAATCGTCTGCATCAGACAACCAAGCTGTCGTAGATGGTACATTAACGCTTCCAGAATCGGGCATAGTCTTAGTTTCATCCTCTAGATGCTGTATTCTCAAGCATGTCCAGCTTTCATTTTGATTCCAGCAATTTGAGTTGATACATGCAAATATATATAAAGTCCGATGATACTTTGAGTTATCTAACGGAGCATATAATTGGAGTGCCAAGAGTTGATATAAGCCACAGAGTCTACATTGTGGCGATGATAATGTATTCTTTCCATAACAGTTCTAGGAAACAAATATTACATATATTATAATTATTATATATTATAATTATATATTATAATTATTACTTGTATAATTATATACATCAAGCAAAATAATGACATTTATTAAATAAAATATTAATGGTATTGTTTAAACTATAATCAACATTCGAAAAATGTATATTAAATATTTTTCCATGACAGAAATATCTCATATATCATATGTATAATTATTTATTCATGTACCTATATAATATTTCATGTATTTATATAAATATCATACTTTATTAAATTATAACATTCTCCTAAATGAATGATATCGCAAATTGACCTAATAAAATATTAGTAATCGCGATGGAGGAAACGGCGATTCCTGGAAGGTGAGTCTATCGTTCCCTACTCACCGGATGCCCGCCGATCTTGTTCGTAGTAAAGTTGAGCAAGGACCGGTGCTTGTCTGTAACGTACTCGTCCTCGTATCCCAGATATATCTTCGTACAATTATCGCAAGCCATTTAAGTCATTCGATCGTAGCTCTACATTGGAAGACCACGGACGTGGAGCGAGGAACACCTGTACTTTTTCCCCGTTTTACTTACGACCGGGACAGCTGACACGCATCAGTAACGCTCGACGCGTGCGCCTTTGTCGGCTCGCACATCTCCCTTATCGATTTTTTTTGAGGCTGCCAGCAGCAGTCGGACATCACTAGAATATTCTCGCTTATGATTTGAAAGAAACTATCGTTTTCTTATTATTGTCTTAGAACAGATACTGTCAATCTGGGGTTATCCTGGAATACACGTGCACATGTCATAATAAAAAAAAAACCTGTTCCTCTTACTTTGCACCTCCTGTAGTTAAAACGAAACAGATATAGATTCCGATAACGAAGATAGAAAGAGAAAAGAAAGAAACGCAGTACAGCAAGCGCAGTCCAAACAAAGTACAGATCTATAGTTAGCTTTTTCTTCTACACATTTATATTTAACATTTCTTTTTTTTTTAAAGATAAAAGATTTTTTTTTAAAGAAAAAAGATAAATTTACATACGTTTTGCAAAAATAAAGAGAATATTATATGTTTAAACTTGGCATTTTTCTGCATTTGCAATATTCTCTCTCTCTCTC
>NW_012130068.1:5758018-5787743 GCF_000143395.1 Atta cephalotes | reverse complement strand
GTTTTAAAAAAAGTAAAAGTAAAATTTAAACTAATAACGTTTTAGTTCAAAAACTAAAAAGTAAGAAAGTAATTAATTAATGTTTAAACTTTAGGTTCACGATTTTCTTTGTCATTTGTCAATATTCTCTCTCTCTCTCTCTCTCTCTCTCTCTCTCTCTCTCTCACTCACTCATTCTCTGTCAGAAAGAAGGCAAAATGGATATCAAATTGATACAAGTAATAGATTTTATTTTATAAATTCATTAAGTAAAAAAAAATGAAAGTTACCAATATGTTTGTTTATCGCTAAATATCATTTTTACTATTTTCTGACTAATCAGTCTCATAGTATGAGTAGGCACAACAGATGTGTATAAAACACAAAGTATATTGTCACCATGTTTCACAGCATGACATTTGTGATATTCGGAACACAAGTATGTTTCTTTAGCCCCGATAAATTTCCAGGTACTCGTGGTTAATTTTGCATCGTTACTCTCTTCATGTTCGATTGACAGCGCGAATGTTTCGACCGCTTGATGATAAAACGTTCGCAAAATATCTAATCTGTGCGATCCCGTCACGCGATTTTTCGCGCATTGAGAGTTTTTACCAAGTACAAATTTTTCTATCTTGTAATTTGCCAGTAGAAATCTGAAAGATTCGTAGAATAGTATAATAATCAATCACATAAAATAGTTGAACAGATAAATAACTTTTTTTATTCCAGTTACCCAAGTGTTTCACTATCTAAAGAGACCGACATAGGTAGGTTTCGTGGATAACATTGTTCAACAGTACATAATGCATCCATATTGCTCTTCCAGCATTGCATAGCATATCTCTCAATTTCTGTTAATTCTGGATTTGGTCCACATAATGCCAGCACTTCTACGTGATTAATTAGAGTTACAGATACCAATCTAAAAGCTACCTAAACAAATCGAAGTTATAATTAAAGTTATATATAATTAGTATACAGTTAAAGTTATATATAATTATTCACATATACTTTTAAGTTTATTTTTTAATTTTAGAAAATATAAAAATATATGCACACATTTCCTTAAAAATACTTACGTTTGAACTTTTACGAGGTAAAAACACTGGAATGTCTCGCGTGGTACAAATACTCTCTGAAGCAATTGCTATTGTTAATAATTTTCTTTCCACAGGATCCAATGACCACCAGCCTTCTGTAGCAGCTGCTACACAACCATGCACCAAAACGCATCCATACATCGAGTCCAGACATTCCATAAATCCCTCTAAACAAGTCTTGAATACATATTTTGAGTATCATATGTAATTTTGCTGTAGCTGCAGTTTAAAACTAATTGTCTGAATAGTACACCATTATATCGATAATTTTTTTCAAACTATTGTCCAGGTGCAAAAAATTGTAGTTTCATGCATATATTATTGCATTGATAGTTAATTTGAATAATTCTGAAACTATCAGTGCCAGCATGTTATGTGTGAATGAAAAAATGTTTCAAATAAAAATTTATAGGGTGAAAAGGATTTGAAAAGGATCATTAGATAACTTACTTAGATTTTGGATCCGAGGCCTACTTCGGATCCAAATAAGTTTTGCCTTCACCGATTAGAATGTGTTTCGAAATCAGAACTTTTAGTACTATTTTTGAAAGAAGATTCAGCGAAAAATTACCACAAAAAATTTTATTTTTTTCTAATAAAATACAAATTTGCAATAAAATATAAGTGTTTCTATAAAAAAAAAATTAATCTGAGTCTTATTGAATCCAAAGTAAGTCCAAAATCTAAATAGCCCTTATTTTCCTTCTTCAAATCCTACAACTTTTATTTGAAACATTTTTTTCGGAAATGCATTATTTTTTGAGATGTTGATGTCTAAAATAGAACGCCTTGTATATTAGTGCAATGTTCAAACAATTAGTTTCATGATTGTAGAGTAAGATGGCATAATTTCAAATGTAATTCTGAACAAAATAAAATTTGAATTAAATTTTCGAGATTCAAGTATGATAACTCTTTCATTATGTGGAAAGGACTAAAGGATGCCGAAAAAAACTTGAACTTTGAAAATCAGATTTAAATTGTGTCATCTAATACCATGTTCAAAATTATACCATCTTATTCTATGCAAGAAGTACCTGAAGCAAATGATTTTCCAAAGATATGATGCATTCTGTCATGTTAATCATATCGGTTTTCATAGAAATTTTATCCCCTATGTCCAAGCAGTCCATTAGTTTATCAATAATAGGACTGCAAAGACGCATGTCTTTCTTGAGTCTTTCTATATTTTTAGTATTCTTTATCTCATCAATACCAGTGAAGAGAATCATTGCGCCAAAAGTGGCGTCCAAAAACTTGTCCAGCACATATTTTGTTACTCCACTCGCAATTGCTATTAGTATGATACATCGTTCGAATTCTTTCCATGCTACTGTCACGTCAGGCAAATCCGTACTCAGTAGAGTGATGTCCTGTGATTTCAAAAACATGTGAACTCCATTGAGGGATGCGATTTTTGAAAACGTCATCTGCAAATTATTATCAAATCTAAGACATCTAAATAAAACAATAAAATGAAGGCTTGTAAAGCATAAAAGCAAAAATACAAGCAAAGAAGGTGTAAATATAAATATAATTTATCCACTTATAAACGAATACTTGAAATTAATTAACTAGAATATTCAAAAAGTATCCGGTATTATTCGGTTTACACTTTATTACTATCCGATTGGATAGTCGGATATCATTAGTATCCGGAAATATATCCCATTGAAATTTTATATCATTAAATTGTTGAGTTTTTATTATAGAAATGTTCTATAAATAAGTATGTGTATTCATAATGCTATAATATCTTATATATTGTTGCAAAATTACAATTTTTTCTCTACAGTTATCATCTGTATTGATACAGTCCTTTTTGTTCCCTTTTTTTTTCTTACTGAGCTTTTTTTTTTAAAGACATTGTCCTGGAATCTAATTGGAAAATATCGGATATTCTATGTTCTTTTTGGATATCCAGTACTCGTATTTTACGATTCGGTGCATCCCTAGTTAAAACGTACCATTGTCTACCATTCATGAGTAAATTATTTATATTTACGAATATATATAATATTATTAAGTGTGGGAAAAAGTTCGTGGCGTTTTTTTAATTCTAACGGGAAAAACGCCACGAACTTTTTCCCACACCTAATATTTATTCTCTATATGCATACCGTGTTACTATCTCCCTTTTGGCGTGAAAACAGAGGAATTCCTCCAGAAGAAGTCAAGCACATAACGTGTGCCGACATTCTCAAGTATTGTGTTGAAAATCGAGTTTGATACTGTAAGTATTGTTCTAGAGTGCTTTAAGGCTACAAAAATCAATGTTCTAGACTTAAAAATCAATGATCCAATCAACGATTATGTACTCTCTCATGATGTCCAGCAGAAAATATTATATATAATTAATATCGTTATATTTTGAATAAATGAATAAATTTTTGTTTTTTTTCTAATATTCTATTTTTTCTTTCATATTTTTATGGGCAAATTACAAAATAAAAAGATTTGTATTTGGCAAGAGCTCTTAGTGCACAAAAAATTGAATTACAAGCTACATATTGGTATTCTAAGAATTTTCGTGACATTACTTAGAACTGAGTCTGACAGTTGATTAGCTATTTGATGAAAAATTTATGACTATTTTCCATAGTTTTTCCATAGTTTTAGAAAAATTCAGATTCAATTCACCTGAGTGTCTTCAACCATTTATTAGATATTGACCAAATTATTTGGCACAAAGCTTAATTTTCTCACCTTTTCATTAAGATTTTGTCAAATAATTTTATTAATCTTAAACTAATTTCTTTCAAGGAGTTTGACACAAAACTTTTTCCTTTCCTCCTAAATAATGTCATATATTACTGCTTCTCTCAGCAAACTGAGACTTAACTTTCTATAGTTTCCGTATTTTTAATAATGCTTCTTTCTTTAATCGATTGCCATATAAAAAATAAAGATTTAAAAAGCGGCAATCATTTAACATAAAACTTGCAATGACAATTATTTGATAACTTTTGTTTCCTTTTTCTTTAAAATAATTTTATTAAGCTTCTTGGAGTAAACTTAGAATAACTAATAAATAAAATATGTTTCCACTTGTTATTTCTTTCTTAGTCCATTATCATTTTACGAATGCAAACAATTAAGAAAAACTAAATAAAGGAAATAAACTAAATCAAGTGATAAGACAACCAAACAGTTTGTTGTTCGGTTTTATTTTTTTTTTTCACTGATAGTCATGATTCAAAAATAGCTAGTTGCGAATATGTACCATTCATTTCATTCATCTGTAATCTTGGGCTGTGTTCTACTTCGGGTATATCCACACAAATTTTCATAGCGCATAAGCGTATGTATAAAGAAAATTATCCAATCGCATTTATTCTGTAGACGCACGTAAAATGTGTCCGTTTATACAGCTATGCAAGTTGTGTGGATATACCCTTCACAATGCTCGTGAAATCATGGTTATGTTCCAAAATTGACTGCCAGTACTAAAAATCTATAGTGCACGTAATGTAAATTGTAGCATTTTCAGTGCTGGCAGTAAATTTAGAACACAGCCCATCCTTGGCCTAGTTTCCATCGAAGATTTAATCCGAATCAGAATGTAAGGAACTCCGCACAATAAAAGGAACAGGGAACAGAGAACAGAGAATAAGAATTTCAACTTATCAGAAATCATGTATTGTTTGAATACACAGTTTCTGATAGATTATGAAATTCTTATTCTCTATTCTCTGGGTACTATCAACGCGATATTGCAAACGCTTTGAAGCGTTTTTTAGTTGGTAAATTTGTAAAATTCTTTCTTCTAATTGGTCCATCAAATACTTCAAAGTATTTGTGACGAGACTTTGACCACAACTTCTATTCCCTGTTCCTTTTATTGTGCGGAGTCCCTTATCCCCACCCAATCGAACGACAGGGGAATGTTCGACTGTAGTTGGTTGGTTCTTACATTCTAATTCGGATTAAACCTTCGGAAACTAGCCCCTTGTCGTTTATTAAATGTTAAACAAGGTCAAATGATGCTCGCGAGTATTAAATGGAACGCAGCCCTAGTTGATTTTAATCGTTTCAAGCTTGCGATTGGCTGATCCGACTGTCTGAAACATGGCAGAATTAGGTTGCGTCAAAATCTCACTACAAATGCTTTGTAGTAAATGATTTGAAGCGTTTGATTGACCAATTAGAAAAAAGAATTTTACAAATTGACAATCAAAAATTGCTTTAAAGTATTTGTAGCATTGACCGTACCCTTAATTTCATGGTCTGAAACACAGTATAACTAAGGGACACTCTGTGTCGGCAGCTTTGATCTCTGCATCGTAATCACGTGAGCATCCATGTTAACGTTTGAAAAATCCAGGACCGAAGAGGATATAATGCCCCTTAAGTAATAATGTAATTCTACACTAAAAAATTTTACAAAAATACTAACTAATGAACAAAATTCATTCGAAAATAATAAGAACTAGTAAATAAATCAAATTTATTAAGTAATTATTATTAAATAATAATTATGAAACAAACATTTTTATTTAGTTATTTCTCGTAAAAAAATATCAAAAATATAAATTAATAATATAAATTTTACATAAATATAAATATAAAATAAAAAAAATATTATATTTGTGGTTTTATCTAATTAAACATAATTATAAAAGTATATTAATAAATAATTATATTGTATATTGTATATTGTATTATGTATATTTTTAGAAATATTTATGGCGCATCTCTTAAATTGTCTTCTTTTGCGGATATCTGCTCACAGGATATGTACGTTCGTTATCTTGCATTTTATTGGATCCGGCCCAAAACAAAAGTTGCAGCTACACCTGCGCGAACACGCATTTTTTCGGTGAGTGTCTCTACTGGTTATACTGTGGTCTAAAACATCCTGAATTTCGTTAATGATTTCCGCTCTATCGTTCCTCGTCCAGCGGCGGCGGCGGCGGTAACGACTTTCGGCGTCTGGGTTGGAGACCGCGGACACGGCCGACATGGTTTTCTGCGCTGTGAACCCCGGTGGATCCGCTCTAATCGATTGCGCGGTCGCAAACAGCGTTCTCATTTGAAGAATCAACCGATACGTCTCCTTCCTATCCGTCACCCCCGTCGGTCACCGCGGCGATCACGCCGATCGGCGACAAGAGAGATCTATCAAGAGGCCAGCGGCGACAAGTGAGTAATACCGCTGGATCAAAAAGCGAATAAATTTTCGAACTCGTTGGCGCGTAAACCCATTCATCGCGCTGTTTACTCTATTCCGCCGACGCATTTTCGCGTGTCATCCTTGCCATACAAATTTACGCGAATCTTTCCTGCCTATGATAGGAATCTACCTTCTGATCCAGGATGTCTGGCATCTCGCTTCTTTGACCGCCGCACGTCTTGCCGTCGAAGACAAAAATACCGTTATGGCCGCGTTGTTGTGACCACTTATTTATCATTTGCCATTCGATTATTTATTTGACCTCGTCTCGACGGGATCGCGCGGTCAAATAAAGCCGCACGCGCGAGGATGATTGGCACCTGCTTCGAAAAAGCTTGAAGCATCGATCTTTATTGAATTACATGAGATTCGTATTGTTACGGAGACAAAGACCAATTCACTGTGGCTTCTATCAGAGAGAAGCCTAAGAGATTCTCGTAGGATAATGTCCACGTTTTTCTTTTCCATAGTATTATGTGGGTTAGACAAGAACAATTAAAGTTGATTATTCATCCTTATCTAATAGTATGGAAGAGAACTGTGAAAACATGGACATTATCTTACGAGGTTTGGCACACGAAAAAGGATGGGATATCTTCTTTTAACTTTCTCTCTACTTGTACAAAGAACATGTGAACATAATTATATGTATTCTTAATTGTTCCTATTCGATTATCCGAGCTTGTTTTGTTACTCTATTTGGCACAAAAGCAATATTTTACCTGCCCATTGTTTCAAATGTTTGAATAACATTATTAGTGATACAATTAATTTTAACGAATTATAAAAATTATAATTTGATTGAAAATTTCATTATTAGAAATTCATTGTTTCAAAAAGATTCAAAAATTATTTCAAGTAAAAAAATCCACTTGACATTAACTAACAATAACATTACTTTTTATAAACTGCCCAAATTTCTTGGGTAGTTTATTTTTTCTCTTTTGTTCTCCAATTGGAGAGATGAATGGTACAAAAAGTTCAGTAACATTCATTCCAATCTTCAGTTAATAACAGTCGAGAAAAAAGAACAGGCTTGTTGACATTGAATTAGTGTTAATTGATATAGTTGCTGAATTTTATAATCATTTTTTTTTTATAATCACAGACTTAATAATGACAGATGTAATGGTATGCAATATGTATTACATTACATTTATATTGTTGAATATGAAATTATAACATTGTTATGTTATTATTAAGTTTGATTTTACCAGTGTAAAATTAACCTTAATTTCGATTGAACTGTATCTTTTTCTAAATCTTCTCTTTTCCAATTTTAATACATTGAACTGAAATTAGAGACCCTATGACTACGTTCAGCAGAAAAAGCGGCTTTGCAATTGTTAGATTTTTTAACATAATTGATTTATACATTTAGATAAGTAAAGAACTAAGACCAATCATATTAAAGAGTTTTATGACAGTTGCAACACCGCTTTTTTTGTTGAACATACTCTATAACAATCTGACCACTAAACAACAAATTTGACATTGGCACAATTGGCACATCGTTTTTGTCAGTTGGAAATTTTTGTTACAAGTTAGAATACCTAGAATGAATAAGATAGTAAAAATTAAAGTAGTGTGTGTGTGTGTGTGTGTGTGTGTGTGTGTGTGTATGTGTGTGTATGTATGTGTGTGTATGTATGTGTGTGTATCTCACTCTTATTTTGACAAAATTGACAGTAGCCAGACTCTGTTGTAGGGTTTTATATTTATAGTATTAGGTTTATTCGTGTCACATACACCTACTTTCTCCAATCGTAGCTCCTACTCATTCATTCAAACGCGCTCGTTAAAGTAGAAGCTGTTGTAGAAACATGTTGGAGCATGTTGAAGTATGCGATGCAAACAAATTTCTTGTAACCAGTCTTAGCGAATCCGAAATTCATGGGGAAAATAAGAAAAGTCTTTAACTAAAATTAAAGTTAATCTTACATTGATAAAACTGGGCCTAGTTAGTAAACAGTTACTAACTATTCTATTTTTTTTTTAGCAGCAAGATGACACCAGAAGGATATACACGCGTTTATGTGGGCGGGTTGAATGAGAGCATCAAGAAGGAAGATCTACAAATGGAGTTTGAAAAGTATGGCAAGTTGAACAAGGTGTGGGTAGCGTTTAATCCACCGGGCTTCGCTTTCATCGAATTCTTCAACATGAACGAGGCCGAATTGGCTTGCTGCAACATGAACGGCATGGAGATTATGGGTGCAAAATTGAGAGTGGAGATTTCCCGGGGTAGGGGCCGTGGGGGCGGTAGGGGCGGTGGCGCGGGTGGTTTCAGAGGAAATCGCGGGGTTGGCAGTAGGGACTTTGGCTCTCGGGGCGGCACTACTGCGGGTTACAGAGGCAGTACTTACGCAGATTATGGAGGCAGCTATTATACAGGCAGGGGTGGCGCAAGTAGGGGCAGAGGTCGTTATGGAGAAGACTATATGTACAATCGCAGCAGCGGGTATGTTACGCGAGACGGATATACACAGGATGTCTACGGTGGTAGTAGCGGGGACACTGGCGCCGACTACTACACCGGGAAGGATACAAGCACAGCGAGGTATCGAAGCCGCTCTCCCGCCGGCCGTGGCAGGTATTGACGAGAACCCATCTAAATTGATATTGAACTCGTGTCACGTTTATTAGCAAGTTCTTTTAGCTCAAACGTAACAATCTTGTGGGAGCTAGGAAAGTACGATCAGAATTCCATTAGACTATAATCAGGGATGAGATTACTTTTTATAATAAACGATTTGATGATGACGTTGCAATTTTTTATGACTGATAACTAACACAACTTTTACACAACTAAAATTGTGCTAAGATTGGAAAAGTAACTTTTTATATTACGTGTTTATTTAATAATTTTTTATTTGAAAAAAGTTAAAGTAAAAAGTAATGTGTTACAAATGGCCAGTTACTTTTTTCAGTAACGGGTGACTTTTTCAACCTATTACAATGACTAAATTATTTTTTCATCCTGATATTACTGTTGCAGTCATGAAAAAATTTGTTATCAAGTCATTATTATAACAAAGTAAATAAGAAAAGCAACAGTACAAGTATGCGTTATCCCAACCCTGACTATAATTCTGATAATAGATTCTGATGATAGATTCTGTTAAGAGGCATCTCGTGGCGTATTGTGATTCTACGATCTTCGTATTCGCTCACGGGTATGCGATGTAAACAGATATTTGAGTTTTACACTTAAAAATTCGTATCATTTAAAAGATTTTTGGGAAAGACTATTGAAATGAAAAGAACAATTTTTAATGATTGAAATTTAGGAGAAATTCTAAGAATATTAGTTATTATGATAATGAAAAACTAGACAATCGCGTATAAATATATACAAAAAACTAGACACAGATAAATATTGTGTCTGAAAGAAATATCTAGCTCAAGGCAAAGCTTAAATGGATTAATTTACAGAAACCAATTTGATGCGATTCCGCATCTATCTATTTTACACGAACAATTGTTGCTTTCGGTCTATTACAAACTAAATATTACAAACTAAATATGGAAGAATTCTACAAATTACATAAAAAGATTTTTATGTGCATGAAGATCAATCCGTTGCTATCATATTAAATATGGCAAAATCATTTAATTGCATGCACAAAAATATCAAGCTACTGTCGGCTCTCAGTCAATGGGAGTCAAAAGGGGGCGAAGTAATGTGACAAACTGTTTTGCACTTCCATGTTCACAGTCATCGTCATCTACGTGAATGCACATAAAAGAACTACGCTGCGTCTTGCCAATCTGAACTGCGGGCCGATCAGCCACCCGCCTCGACGACTTCATTTCTGTCCAATCTACACAGCGACCTGTATATAAACAAGAACTACCATTGCAGTTTGCGCTGTGCAATGTTTTCCGTGCATTGTCCACTTCCATACAACCCGTGGTCGCTGCCGGAGAACATTTTTTATGATTAAAAGACTCGAAAGTTCCCTTGAAAAAAAAAAAACATTCTTCACATTCGAACACGAATCGTGAAACACGAATCGCGAAGTGCGAATAATATTTGAAAAAATAATTAATAGAGCTATTAATCTATAGAGATTATAACACACTATTTGCAATCATCATTTTATTTTAAATCGAAATCTATCGTGGGTTATTTTAGATCTCCTTTCTTTACACATTTTAGATACGTAGGATTTTTTGTGGTCCTTGGTTTACAATTATAATACAGAATTCATGATTCATTTGCGTACATATAATCCCACCGTTAAAATAGTAGCATCTCGTAATTTTGTTGATTTGCTTGGCTTAGCTATCATTATTTTCAGCTTTCCGATAAGTTCTGAGATTGCGGTACAACGGTTCATAATCTTGTGAATATCATTCTCACGTATTTAGAAACGTGTGCTCGCTTAACGTTCTATGAATAGTAACGATTTTATATGGAATCGGAAAGGAGACAGTAAATCGCGCCAACACTAGCCAAATGCAAACTGCTGCTCGCATATAACAATTAATAACGTGTAATCGAAGAAGAAGAAATAGATATATAGTAATGTGTAATATATCTTGAGAATTTCGACGCACAAACGACGAGATCAAAAAATTGCTTGCCAAAGCGATTCGCATCGAACATGATATATCTTCCACCTCGTTTTTGTGATATACGTGCAGAAACAGTGCTGCATTTGGAAAGAGATGTCCGAGCATCAATTTTTGTCATTTCAGATGCTCGTAAATAAGAAAGTGATAAAAATAGTGGTAATGATGTATATTATCTCCACTGTAAAAGATGGAATTGGAAATTGAGATATTAAACGATTTGCGCTCACTACTGACCGCCACCCTCTGCCTGCCTGCCTGCCTGCTTAATTGACTGACCGACTGATTATTTTTTCAGTTTATTATAACATAGTCTGATATTTTTTTCCGTCACTTCACGAACAATTTATTTTTATCAAATACGTTAGTTAACGTATATTCGAAGTTTCTATGATAACATACATCTTACAAGCAAATTTCCGTGTTATTAGATATGTTATTTTTTATGTGATATTGTGTTTGCGCTAACGTTCTTCGTGCATTTTAATACTTTAATCAAACTCCTGACGGAAAAAGAGAATTTTTCGGAATTGACTTTAATCCAGATATAAAATTTGGACATATGCAAGTTCATTATAAGTTGAAACCATTCACGTAAGTATTTTAATAAAAAAGAAGAAATTATTAATATAATTAGACAACTTAACACTAAAAATTAAAAACTTCAAATTCTTATATAATTTTTATAAATTAGATGCAGGATAGATTTTTTTTAGGCAATATTCGCATTTCTAGGTATCTCAATGCTTAATTCTCCAATTAATTTTCTTTCTTATTTTAAATAAAACAATTTGATTCAAAATTAAATACAATTTTTATTTAAAAAATAGAAAAATAAAATATCTAATTATTATATAAATATTTAATATATTTAGTATATTATTTGAAATAATATTTCTTATTAAAATCTATTTGACAGTAATAAAAAAAATATTTTTTTAATTGATTATATAATATATTCAGAACTTAATTTATTAATGCTTTAATTTTAATTGTTAATTTTATTATCTAACATTTTTTACGCCATCAATTATTTCATTTATATTAATTTTATAAATAACCGAAACAAAATTTTTAATGACATTCTGTGTACGCGCGTGTATATGTATGACGGCAAATAGAGAGGTATAGTATTGTATTTTTTATTTTTAATTGTTTTTTATACAAAAGTATATAAAATTACATGACTATCTTCTCTCTAGTTACTCTTGGGCTGTTTTCCATATTCAATTTTACATGTATGATACAAAACTTAATTATTCATTCATTGTTTATATGTATTTGAAATTTTGTATCTTACATTTTTATCTTATAGAAGCTAAGATGTTAGATCTTCTGTCTGTATTCTGGAAGATTGCACGGATCAATTGTTTGACTTGTGGAGCAGTGAACTCCTGTGCTAATGGCCCTTTTCCATTTCCCCATCTGAGTTCGATTTGTTTCAGTGATGAATCAAGTAATTTAATCAACTCCAAAAATTTCGTCCATTTACGTACATGTTGTTGAATTTGTTGATCCTATAAAATGAAAATGCTAATTGATTAACATTAAACGGAATAATATTCTTATGGCTTAACTTTTACAGGAACCAGTTGGAATGCTACTATCTCGAGCAACTTTTTATCGTATCAAATGTATGACATTAAATGCAATAAAAATCTATGTCATATTAAACTTTTCGTATACAAATATACTTTATTTTTTTGTATTGTGTTTTTTGTGCATTATATACTTACAGGAAATATCTGCGGCATTCGTTTTACAACCATATTAAATAAAATTACCAATTCTTCTGCGACTTTAACTGGAATATCTTCGGCAGATATGATCTTCATTATTAAATCATCCATCATGGAATTTGTTATACATCCTGTGATGTAAAAAAATTAAAATATTAACATATGACAATGAAAAGAATCTGATGAATAGAAAAACTAACCAACGGCTCTACAATAAATATTTATAGGCAACACATCCAACCAGACAGTCTTTAATAGTTCCAATTGTCTGATGCATTGTCTTAATGCACGTTCGGTGCTAGGATCTAACTGAGGCGCTTGGCTTAATCCTGAGAAGCCTAATTATAAACATATTTTAGCTAAATCTTTTTAATTTCAATTTTTCTTCGTAGCTAATATAATATATAAGTAAATCAAACCTGAATCCTTAATGATATCGAAGATAATATTTCTTTGATATCTCATGTGATCTAGGAAGGATTGCGACCCAACATCTCGAAGTATCGTAACCTGATCCGCAAATGTCAAGTTCAATCTTTGGACAATTTTTGATAACCTGTCTCTGTATTCGTGCGCCAGTGTAAGCAGATGATGGGCGAGATACATGCAATTATTGTGAAACAAAGCTAAAATATAATTGCAATAATAATTACGTATATTTATTTATTACGTATATTTATTCATGCTAGAATTAGTTTATTTTTGTTATGTGTCATTCTTACCAACTTGTTGCGGTATTGTGTTTAAAAACTTTTTATGATGCTCGGGCACTAAACCAGCATACATTTCGAATACGTTCCTACATGTATAAAATAATCTAACAGCGCAAGCATCCGAACTATCACAAGCTTCGTCCAATATCATTTTCGCTAATTCTAGTGTTTCTTGTGCACTTTTGCTAAAATAAATTGGGTATATTTAGTATCACAGAGCACTAGGAAAAAGTTGTCAAAATCTGAATTCATATTACATTAATTACTATTAATTAAATGTACCTTATTTGACATTTTGGTAGATAAAATGACATATCGCTTAACTTCTTTTCAATAGATAATTCGTAGTCGTTCTCGAACGCTTTATCTATAAGCTTAGGCGGTTCCTAAAACAATCAAATGCTTTTCATTATTGACTAGTATTCAGAACACACTATGTTGCACAATGAGCTTATAATTCGTTACATATGCTAAATCTTGGAGATAAAAACATGTTCTGAATACGCCTATAACTTCTCTCTACGTATTATTTTAATATAATAACAGTGAAATGAATACCTGTGGTTCGTATCGAAGAGAATCATGCAGATCTTTTTTCATTATATTTCTAGCTTTGGCTAGTAAATCCTGACATATTCTATTAATGAAGAGTTTATCAATGTTATTTGTGTACTCTGATAAGAACAGTTGATCCTCGGAAAGGAATCCTGAAATATGTCATTTAATTTTTTTGTATTATATAGTATATATACTTTTATCTTATTGAATAATTGGATATAAGTACCAATTACTACCAAGTAGTTTTGAAATTCATTAATTGTTTCAACTACAGGTTCGAAGTTCTTCAGATCTGCATTAGAAGTTGGAATGGTGTGAGAGAGGCAATCTGTTATCAAAGGATGTGATAGTTTTTCCAGTAGATGTGGTTGCAATCTTCTCAGGAAAGATTCGTTATCTACTATCAGATTTAAATGTTGATGGAGGAACTTGAAGAGTAGGTTCAAGTTATATAGTACACCTTTGTAACATGGCATCTTTTTTTTCTCCAATATCTCTACAGTAAATACTCTCTCCTTGACGACGTATACTGAACAGTGATCATAAATGATAGGTTTAATTATATAGTCCGTCAGTTTTGTAGAAAATACTTCTAATTCATTTTCAAGATGATCCATAATATCCAATCCTTGCATTAATTCCTGTATATCATCGTATTTGTTTTTAATAATGATAGAGTTAACTGTTTTACTTTCCTTCATATTGTTGCTCCAGCAAATTCGATCGTGTAAGAGGTTAGAAGCTTCCATCAAGCACGAACGAAAGAGATTGCAGTATTCATCCTTAATTGCCGTATATATTTCGAGTTCATGCAGGAGACTATGAGGAGTATTCAACAGAGATTGCATTTGCTGTAGAGTTTTGGCAGTATCGACATACTGTTTTTCCTTCTGTGCCATTTGTATAGATTTTATGCACTTGTGTAGGCTTATCAATTGATGGGACAGTTGCAGGCTGATACTAGACTCCTTCAATGTTTGAGAGAGTGTCTTCAGCTCTTTTGTTGAACTAGACAATTCTATTTTGATCTATATGATAAATGTAATAACATTAAATATCAGTTTTATCATAACATTTAGCATGATGATATTGATAAAACATACTTGATCATTTATTCTGCTTTGCAAAATACCAATTTCCTCTAACAGCTGTTCTGTCTTTTTAACCAAGTGTACATCTCTTGTCAACTTTGAACTAAACTCAACGTAATTGTCGTCCATAAAATCTTTAACTTCATATTCTAATTTTGTTATTTCCTTTTGTATCTCAGTGATATTTTTCTGAAGATCCGCTTTCTCAAGTTTACCTGTGTGATAAGAAAAACTGCTTAATTATATATTTTATTATAAATTTCATATATAATTACAAGTATAAATATATTGTTTGCAAATATATTGTCTACATTTCTGACTACAGAAAAAATTGTATTCGTAAGACAGAATTGCATTCGGTATTCACCAATGACTGTCCAATGTCCATTTCTATGAATATAGATTAACTTGAATCTTGATTTGACTTATATTTTTGTAATTTTTTAAAATTAAAAAAAGATACAGAATAAATTAAATCAAGACTAAAGTTAATCTTATATTGAGAGATAAATAAACATTAGACAAAGATAAAAAGTAAATTAAACCGAAAGTAATTTATTTGTAGAAATAAATTAATCAATACAAAAAGTAATTCAAACAGAGTTAATCTATACTGATAGATAAATGGGTCTAATTATTACAAATATGACAATTTGTAAATACTACCTGCTGTAGCCAGTACATTCACTAAGAACGAAGTCATGTTGTAAGAGAACCTTGTGCAGAATGTGGCAGGCTAAAATTTAGATGTCTTTTCTGTCAATCGTTCGAGCGTTTACACTTAAAAAAAACACAATTCCGAAATTGTTTCAGATCTTCTTCTTCTTATTATTATTCCCTTGCTTGGTTTTCTGAACCAAAAAAAAGGATCATCAATACTATGCGGTGAATTTGAATCATATGCCAAGTCTACAATGAGTCGGAAATCTTAAGTCTGATCTACAATTGCGTAAACGTAGTTGTAGTTGTAAGAATTAACCAATCACACTTGAATATGAGAAGAATATCCGACTGTGATTAATGAATTGTTACAACTATGGCTACTTACAACTACGTTTACACAATTATAGATCGAGCTTTGTGGGCCTTCTAATAAGCCATTAATCATAAATCAGAGGTCAGAAGTTAAAAACTGACGACTGTGATTAATCAATTTTTAGAAGGCTCATTAATTAGTTTTAACCTAAATAAGTGACTACGATTTTTTCCATCTACTAGTTGTTAATTGTAAAGAGAGTCGTTTAGCTCGATTAATAAAGAAAGGAATAAAGTCAAATTTGATCAGTCTTAAGAAAATCGATAGTCTTAATCATACAAATTGGCTGTTTGATCAATTTCACCGATTCGCCGATTTTAAAGGATCCTCTACATAGAAGTCGTGAATGGTTGTGGAGTCTTAAGGTGTAGGAAACCAACCAATCACAACAAATAAATATAAGGAGAATACTCGATTAAAATTGTCAGTTTCTTGCGACTTAAGACTCCACGACCATTTACGATCTTCTATGTAAAGAACCTTTTAGAACTACCGACTACTGACTCATTGTAGACCCGGCAATAGACCCGGTTATAATAACCTCTGTGAGGGCTCTTAGAGGCTTCGTTTTTGCTCTATCACAATCTTTTAGGTTGACGTCCCCAGAGTCATCTTCTCTCGCAGCTATGAGAGTCGGGACTCCTCACATCAACTTCGTTCAGAAGTACAAATCGTTACAGTAATTCTCAATTGTCCCAGATTATAACCTTAATTGGCCGTACTATAGTTTATAGGAAATTTCGAAAGTCAATTTCCAATCTTATCCTTGGCGATGTTCAACTAGAAGCGAAGATGCGAGGATCAACTCAATAAAATTAAAGCATTTGATATATATGACGGAATAGTCTTTAATCGAATCAGTATCTGTCGATTACATGCGGTTACGTTTCACATTTTGCAAATATATGCTACAGCTGAGTTAGCTCATGTCATTCGCGTGCCAGGCATTTTCAGTGGTAAAAGAGAACGAGATAAAAGAGAGGCGTTACGTCCGAATTTTAATTACATCATGTCAACCAAATCGTCAAAAAGATTTTTAAAATTATTATAAATCATTATAAATTTGAGTTAAATGTTATATTTAAGTGCAACACAGTGATCATGGGATAATACTTTCCCACAAGAGATACAAATTGACACAGAGTTATCTTGCCCTTGTTTGATAATCAGTAAGAAACAAAGACAGAATGATTTCTGTCATTTGTGCCTCTACTGGAAAGCATCTTCATTGTCATCCTTGTTTAATATTAAAAAAAAACAAGAATGTAATGATACATCGTGTTATCTGTGTTGTTTATTGGAAGGCATATAAAGATATTTGCAGATAACTGCTAATATATAACAATTCAACTGCTATTAGTAATTTACTACTGATAAGAAATTTGTTCGAAAATTATATAGGAGTGCGTTCCAAAAATTTGACTCTGTCAACTCCGAGTATCCTTTATCTTTATTCAACATTTAATGACCAACAAGCTTAAAATATTATAATACTCGAGTTGAATTTTGGAACGCAATTCAGCAGAAAAACATGCATCGCGTATCGCCGACTTATCTCTTTGTTATAAAATTCTTGAATATGATTTATATTTAGATCCAGTGAGGAACTAAGAGCAAGACTAATCATATTAAAGAATTTTACAACAGTTGCAAAGCTGCTTTTTCTGCTGAACGCAATTTTTAATCATATGATCAATATGATTGGTCAGTTCTTTCTCCATCCGAGATCTTGGACAGATTTTTAGAAATGTGAACAAGGCTTTAAAACATTGTGAACGACAAATGGAACGTATTCTTGGAATGAAATCATTTCGTTCTAGTATGTCGAATATTGAATAAGGACAAAAAATGTTCATGAGCGTTGTGAGCGCCAAGTAAAACGCACTCTAGAAAAGTTTGAAAGAGTAGCTGCGGTTTGATCGATCGATGACCGAGTGAACCTAACCTGTTACAATGTTGATCCGCTTACCGACGACCTGGACTCGCGAGTTCGCGTCGATCGTCGCGTACGATCGTTCCCCGCGGCCGGGACTCGGCACATCCAGGAAGATCCGCAGGAAACGCGCCGAGAGGATCAGTGACGAGCGCGCCAGTGACGATTGAGATTCCAAATTGCCGTATTAACCTTATCATCGGCGGTGTCATTTATGTTGTGATGTAAACAGATACTGCAGTAACGAAAGTTTAATAATATGAGCAAGATCAGATTGGGGTCAGAGTATATTCCGTTGACGGAGGATGACATGTCAAAGGCCCGCCTCATCGTGCCGTTCTCCAGAGTGGCATGGTTCACCGTGTTCCTGCCCTTCCTGGCGTTCGTCTTTTGCGTCGCCTGGTCAGTCTTTTATAACTTTGAACACTCCACTTCCACTCATTGTCAGGTACGTTTGTTAAGTCGCTAATTATTCGTGCGAGACAATCTCCTGATCTCATAAAGCGTTTATTGTACATAATGTGTCATTTTTTCCTTGTTTAATATTCAGTAAACAACAAGGATGTATCGTATGCATCATATACTTTACAGAATGCAGCCAATAACAGCTGTCAAATAGCTGTTTTTTTTTCAAGACTCGATTGCCGGGATATCTTGCGTAACTTTGAACGTAGCATTTATGATAAGTTTCTGGAAGGAATGCGTCTCGTAAAGGAATTCAATTCATGAATCAGCAAAAATTCAGTTACATAACATAGCTTTTGAAATAAAGATTTGTATGAGAATGAAAAGTAATTTCATAAATTATATATTAATAATTTTTATTGAAGAGCAAAACAAGAGACATGAGTAGATATACAGTAAAATGAAAGAAAAATACACAAAGCTATCTTGAAATGTGAGCCTATAATGAATTACAACTTTAAATAAAAAAACGCAGAAAATTAAAAAAGTAGTAACATTTAAAAATAATTTACATGTAAAGAGCTGACAAAATAATAATAATGTAATAGTAATAAGCAGTAATAAGCAGATTATGTCTGCTTTTATCAATAAATTAATCTTAAGTTTAATGTACTTTTTCTAGTTCTAGAATTATAAAAAAATAAAGAATAAATTAAACAAGATTAATCTACATTAATAAAAATGGATATGTAAGTTATACAAACCTCATGAAAAGTAATCTTTTTTTCTTCTTGTAATTTCTAGGTGTACAATTTTTTACCATCTGTCTCAGCAGCCATAGGTCATTATAGACCTCAGAAAGATGTATGGAAGACTGCTATAGCATTGCAAGCGTTATTAAGAACTTTAGTATTTACACTGTATTATCGTTATTATAAGGAGCATGTTTATAAGTGGGCAGAACATCTAAGTAATATCGCGCTCATTATGTACGCCATTGAAAATACTTCTCTGGTGACACTGAGCTTTTGGACTTCCAACGAGAATTATGGTATGCGAATTGCTGCATACATTCTAAGATTTTATATAATTATGCATATGAATATTTAGTGTAGCATAATATAGTACAATTAATGCATTGCATTGCTTTTTTTACAGCATTCCATAGGATGTCTTTCATAACTTTTTTGATAACGTCATTTATATACATGTTCGTAGCGTATTATATTATGAAAAATTGCCTAAATATTGCAAAAGGCTCAAATGATGCTTCCTTAAAGTGGAAACGAAGATCAATGATGCTGAATGTGATATGTATAGTAATAGCATGCTACTTCTTTTATAGACATAATAAATATTGCGAACCCTTAGGTAAGATATTAACTGATATTTTTATTGTTATATATAGCAATGTAGTTCTTGTTATCTTAGAATTTTAGAGAGTTGCTATATAATTTCAGTGTATTCAATGTTCGCTTTAAGCGAATATGGAGTTGTGCTTTCAAACATGGGATATCATCTAACTGCTGCATTGGACTTTGCTACCACACGTCTTATGATATCAGGAAACAAACTTAGAATTATCTAAAATATTTTAAATTACAGTTTTATCTGTGCGTATGTGATAACTATTACATATACTTCAATTTATACTTTTATTATATATTATTATACATTTTCTGAAATCTTTATGTATTATATCCCTGTACTAGAAAATAATTTATTAATTAATTTGTACAAAACTATGAATTACAGCTTTTAGACAGCATGAACTCATTACAGATATTAATGTCAGATATATTCGTTAGTATTTGTAGCAGCACATTTTTTTAAGGCACTTTAATTAATGCTAAAAAAGGTTCCATATATAAAATTTTGTACGTAATGATCCTTTTTGCTATTATCTCGTTACAAATTATTTCTTAAATATTTATTACTATAACAATTCATATATATTAATGTATATAAATCGATATAATGTACAAATATATATTTTTTGAAATAATAAATTGCTTACAAATACAAAAATTATATGGCACATAAAAAATATCTGTATTTTCTTTGGGAACCTTCTTTTTAAATACTCATTCTGTTTCACATTTTACATTTGAGCGATTAGATAATTACATGTATTGACTTGCATTAAAATTTGAAGTCGTGATCAAGTTTATCGGCGATAAATTTTGCTATCGCCATAGAACTAGTTGCAGCTGGTGACGGTGCGTTTCGGCAGTGCAACACCCTGCTTCCAATCATGCCGGTGCCTACATCGAAAACGAAATCATCGACTAATTTACCGTCTTTATCCATTGCTTGAGCTCTTACACCTGCCGATCCTCTGTTAACAGTAATGAGAGAAAATTTTACGATATAGTTATAAAATGGATATAGCGCACAAAATACCTTTTTACATCTTTGTATGTAAGTTCAGGAATAAACTTCTGGAGATCTTTTACAGCTAAGGGATAAAAAATCGATTTTATTATCTCCTTGCAGCCTGGTAGAAAATACCGATAGCATAGTTTGTATAAACCAGGGAATTTTGCCAATTCTATGCAGTCTTTTATGTTTATGTCAAACCATCTAAAAGAGAAATCTTAATATCATGATGAAGTTTAGATCTTTCAAATACTTTATTATAATTATATTATTAATAGTATAAATCTAAATAATGGATATATTTCGATGCAAGATACTTGTAAAGAATATTGTTAATATAATATTATTCAATCTTGTAAATATAATATTGTTAATATAATATTGTAAGTAAATATAATATTGTTAATAATAATACCTATAGCCTTCTCTAGAGAACGCAAGAACAGCGTTGGGACCCAACCAGACTTCACCGTTAACCCTAGGAGTAAAGTGCACGCCCAGGAACGGCAATCTGGGATCAGGCACCGGATACACATTGGTCGTGCAGAGATGTCGTTTGTTCTCATTTAACAGAAGATACTCGCCACGAAATGGTACTATTCGCGGATTTACATCGCAGCCCGTCATCACCGCTAATCGATCTGCATGTAGACCACCACACGTCAGCACATATTTCGTTGGTATGCACTTTAAAAGAAAAATTGCTAGAATATTAGATTATTAACGTGACAATAAATGCAATAAGATAAGGCTTATGGAAGAAAATCTTACTCGGTTTTTCGATTGAACGGATATACAAGATAATTGACTGCTCCCTTTCGATTCCGTTAACTCCGCAAATCCGATTACTTCACAATTGAAAAAGATTTCGCCTCCCATTTTCCGAAAGTCTTCGGCAAAGGATTTACACACGACCGCCCAATCCACTATACCGGTCCACGGTGACCATAAAGCCTTTTCTCCCTAAAAATGAGAAAATTCAATTATTCGTGTTTATTTATATATTTATGTCTGATGTCCTATATTTTTTTATACAGTTATAAATTCTTCATTGTTTAACATACTAAAAATAAAATAAAAATATAAAATACAAGGATGAGTTAAATTTCTATTAAAAAAAAAAAGCTTTATTTTTATATGTATTTGAAAGAATATATATATGTGTGATTAAAACTTGGAAGTAAATTTATAACAATAAGACAATAAAATTAATTAAATTATTTTTTTATGCAATTTTTATATTTTATATTTAACACAATTATTATTTTTGCATTATACCTTGCATTTGGGTTCATATTTTGAAATGCAATCTTTTTCAACAATTTGTAAATCGGGCACTTTGTTTTTCGTTCCTCTATCGAAGAGCTCGTCTATTCTCTTGATTTGAGCCGGATCCTGGGCGACAATCAGCTTGCCAATTTTCTTATGAGGTATGTTGTTCTTGCAGAAATACTCGTACGACAGTTTCAAGCCTTCCACGCAAAGTTTTGCCTATAATGTTAAATTATGAATGTTTTAATATTTTTCTGGGAATATTGTGAGAATAATCAGTATTTGATTAATTTTCTGTTTTACACAAGTTAATTAAAATTGTTTTTATTCATAGAGATTGAATATGAAATATATTATTTCTTGTAACGATAATAGAAGGGAAATCTACCCGTATTATATGGCAATAAAGATTAATAATTTTTTCTGTCAATCTTATCACAGGTCCAGCTATTAAAATAACTGCATGCAAGAAGTTATATGTTTATCTCTAAATTCACCTTCATGCTTTCAGGAGTGTAATACATGCCAGCATGCACCACGCCACTGTTATGACCCGTTTGATGCATAGCTAGGGCATTCTCCTTTTCCACAATGGCTATTTTCATGTTTGGATGCCGCATAATTATCTCGCGGGCGGTTGCGCAGCCGATGATGCCACCACCCACAATCACCAGGTCGTACGAGGAACATGTGCTGAAAATTCCGTACATCTGAACCGTTCCTTCTTGTACAAGGAAAACAACGGTTTCAAGCGAAATATCAGACTTGCTTCAATGCCAAATTTGAATTTTTTTTAATGCAAGGATCCCACACACAAAATCATGGGTTTGTTGATTTAGTGGTTTAAACTAATATGTACATATTTTAGATTTTTTTACTCATAAAAATTTAAGTTTATTTAGGTAAAATCATAAAAAAAATAGACAGATTTAATTGTAGCATCATTTGAATGTGTTGAGTCTAATTGAACTAAAAAGTATCTTTATCTATTGTATTAAACTATTTAATTTTTTTTGTGTGTAACTGTACTTTAATTCATTTAATTTATTTCATGCATGGAATAATGAATTGACTGATGTAAAGAAAACACATAGTTGCTTTTCAAAAAATTATGCAATGTACATACTTCTGAATTACAAATTTTTTCTTAAAATAATTATGTGTTTTTTTTACACCAATTAACTCGTCTCATTATTTTGTGCATAACAATATTAAAGTGCAATTACTAAAAGATAATATTAGTAGAAAAAGATATTATTTAGCTGATCCCAAAATAATAACTTTTAAGTGATGCTAGTTTCTCTCTCTTTGATGGTTTTGTCTAAGAAAACTTCTGATCAGTCAAAAACTAAAATAACATACTACAGTTAAGTCAATTTCATTGAAATTTAAAAATCCACAGTTAAGTTTTGTGTGAGATCCTTTTAAAAATTGATTCATGTTAATTATGAGCAATATCTTGCAAATTGTAACAGAAATAAATATTAAAAAAAAGATACCCAAACAGAACAATAAGTCTCAATAATGTTACAATAAAACTCGATTAAAAAATAATTTCTAATAAACATTTTGTAATCATCTCAACGTCATTTTGATGATTTTATGTTCTGTTTGGGTACAGTCAGTAATTCAAAGAATATTCTTAGCAAACATTACGGGAAATTTTACATAACACATAGAATTTCTACACACGGGAAAATACAGGGGGGCGGGGATGTAATCCATGTACATACATGCCCGTCAAACTTTCTCCGTGTTAAGTAACAAGGCTGTAGCTTCACGAAGTACGTGAGATGTTTATTAATCCACGGCTAAAGAGCTTATTATCAGACGTTTGCTGGAGGTTTGGACAAGAACTTAACAGTTCTAGGCTGGATTAAATGGCGCTCATTATTAAACGCTGTCATTCCGCAGGACTTAAGGGATGGCAGTAAGCTATTCGGGATTTCACGGTGTAAACTCTACAAAGAGATCGATACCTTGTCGTAGACTGATGACGACATATATAATTCAGCTGCAGTGCAGCTCTCCTGGTCAGAGACGTTATCACGTTCGTTCCCATTATGTCGGATTCGTAGTCACCTCAGATTTGGACCGTACGCTTTCTACACAGAACTGTCACTCAGATATCATTCAGATAGAAATTGAACAATTAGTTTTTTTATTCATATTAACTGCGTGTTTAAAATGCACGTCATTTTTATCTCGATGACTAACATCCAATTTCACGATCTCTCTTTTTTTTCTCGTTTTTTTTCTCACGATAATTTGTCGATAGTCCAGTTAAATCAAAATTTCCGAACAATCCGCAAAAGAATTAAAATTGCATAGTCATATTTTATAAAACAGTATTATAAAATACAGAGTTACACTAAAAAAAAAAGAGATGTATCAATAACATTATTTTTTTTAATTGAAAATAATCTTGTTGAATTAACAACAGTATTAATGAAACAAATAAAATTTTATTAAACCAAACATGACACATTTTTTTTTGTTTAATGTTATTATAGTGTGAATTAATAAAATTATTTTCAATTAAAATAATGCTGTTAATATAACATAACTTTTTTCAGTGTAAAAAACAATTTTTATTATTTCTAAATGATACATTTAAAAAATAATTAAATGATACACGACAGAATCTTTAAATTACTTTTTCTTTCTTCTATTTTTTTAACTTCCGCTGTTAATCAATCGCGAAAATCGATAAAGCCGTATGAATATGCATCGTAAAGCAACAATTATACATTATAAAAATGTTTTTGGAATGAGTTTCTTACTAAAATGTACTAAAATGTACTCCAAGAGACACCCGATATAAAAAAAAGATTCTCAAATTCTTTCCTATCCTTCTCTTCACAAATTATAACTTTAATCATTCACAGATCGATCACATAAATAAATTAATGTAATGTGCATTGTGCGACAATAACTTAATATATGCACCACATATTTAAAATACTTAAGAATTCTAATTTTAAAGCGAGTTTCTATCCGAAATAATATTTAAGCCTGTTCTACAATGTGCTTTTTGTTTCCTGTTTCTTGCCTTTTGTTATTTTTTACATCTTGTCTTTTTGCTTCTTATCTGATTTTTTGTTTTATATCGCCTGAGATAAAAGTTAACGAACTTCGAAAGAAACAAAAAATACAATTGTTAATAAAACGATTGGAAAGGAGAAAAAAGTAAAAGATAAAAAGCAAAAAAACAGAAAATAAAAAGCACATTGTAGAATAACTATTTTACTCCAAGAAACATTTCACACAAAGAAAAGTTTCCGAATTATTTCTTCTTCCTTTTCACGAACTACTTTATTGAGCCACACGTGAATTACGCGAATCAATTGCGTAACGCAAACGCAACAGTACGTATTTGTAATGATCGCAGCATCGCAGCTGATAATACGCACTGCAAAGTAAGAGTCTAAGGCTCGGTTACACATCAATTACTTTGATTTTAAGCAAGCCAGCCTCTCGTTTTAAAGCGAAAGAGAGAGAGAGAGAGAGAGAGAGAGACAGAGACAGAGCCTTTAAGCCTTGCTTAAAGTTAAAGTAACGTAGGTATAATCGAGCCTAAAAGGCTGTTTTCTTTTCCTTCCTAAAAGAAAAGCGAATTAAATTAAACTCACACTCACAGATAATGCATTATCAGTGCGTTATCACGAACATATCGGAAAAAGAGACGAAAAGGTACAGCCACAATAGAAAGAATAAGAAACTAGGAATAAAGAATAAAGATTTCAACCTCAGAAATCGGATGCATCGGAATATACGGTTTCTGATAAGTTGATTTCGTTATTCCTTATTCCTAATTCCTTCTATTGTGGCTGCATCATTAATCAGTGAATATTCATCAGACACATTCGCAATATTCGCATGTTATGTCAAATGTAAGGAGCTCCGCACAATAAAAGGAATAGGGAATAGAGAGAACAGAGAATAAAATTTCAACCTATCAGAAACTGTGTATTTCACAATACATGATTTCTGATAGGTTGAAATTCTTATTCTCTGTTCTCTGCGGGCCCCTTACTTTCAGAGCATAACGCGAAGTTATCATAAGGATCATCATCGAAAAGCTATCTGTTATCACGCACTTCGAACGATGCAAAATCGCGCGATGGATGCACCTCGTAACACGTCTCCGTGTTCCCATATCACGTGTTGTCACGAGCAGCTATGAACGAACGATACCTATTTTTCATGCTGACAACAAGCTAGTCCAGTGACGGCGACAGACTGAGGCTCCAGCAAAATCGATCAATAATTAATCGGCAATCAGTATTCTCGAAAAAGTTTATCATTCTCGTCGAGTCTCGCCACTCCGATTATTAAAAGTGCAATCATTTCGCGATTGATCCTTTAATCATGGATCGATTATTATTTTAGCTCCTCTTGTTATTTACATTTTACAAAATTGATAATTACTAATTATTTCATAATTATAATCGTTAATTATTATCCTATGCATCTCTCTCTCTCTCTCTTTCTCTCTCTCTCTCTCTGATATTTTATAAAACACAGAGATTAGAAGTAGATATATAGAAGTTTAAATAACACAAATATATGTTTCGATTAGTCTTTTCGAAGATGGAAAAGCATATTTCGCATTTATCGAATTAAAAATTTTTTAAATATTTTCTCGAATAAGGTTGTTTAGATTGAGCTCAATATTTTATCTAAAGCATTTGAAATAGACGAACCTGAGCTTTTGAAGTATTTTGATGGTTAGGTTCGATTCTTAAAGCCGATAAAACAGGTATCCAGTAAGTGGCGCCCTCGCGCGGCGACACAGTGGAACATTTCGATGCATTTGGCCAGTGACATTTTCAAACAGATTCCTGGTCGTCATTCGTGCCATATTTATGTTCGCATATTGTGAAAAATGAATATTTATCCGAATAAATAATGCGCATTTCTCGTATCTTCATCGTATATTACGGACACGTAATTAAAGATAAATGATCAAGTTGGAGCTGAAGAGTATGTAAGTCTCTCAATTTCTCTCTGCGTTCTCTGCTGAGCTGTTTCTCTTCTACCCGTCTCTATTAATGTAGATTAACATTAATCTTGATCCACTTATTCTTCTTTTCTAGTTTCAAGAAGAAAATGCAAAGCAAGTTGAACTGAGATTAAAATTAATCTAAATTGATAGAAACGGGTATATAACCTCTCTCCAATTGTTTTCTCTCTTTCTCGTCCCATCCCTCTCTCTCTTTATCAAACGAGATTATCCAACTGTATCTGCATATGATAGATAGAAGAAAATATGTAGTTGGAAGGAACTCTGACATACATTGAAAAATTATTTGATATTTGACTGTAATTGTATGGCGAAATAATTATAGCTATAATTGTAATTATATAAAAAAAATTATAATTGGCTTTGAAAGTGACTATAAATTACGTAATTAAATTATAGTTCAACCACAATATTATGAATTTACACGCGAAATAATAACTATGTTTATCAGAAAAAGCAGCTTTGCACTTGTAAAATTCTTTAAGGCTGGGTTGTTCCATTTTTTGATTAACTTCAGCTCACTGTTTTATTCTCTCGTCTCTTACTTTCTTATGCTTTTGTGGGTCTTCTACAATAAGCTATTAGTCCTAAATCAGAAGTGAAAAGTTAAAAATTGACGATTGTGATTGATCAATTTTTAGCTTCTGACTTCTGATTTATGACTAATGGTTTATTGTAAAAGGTCCATTACTCTTTTGTTTATGCAGTAGATAAATTATTACATAGTTCATCCGAGGATAAAACAACCAGTCCTAATAATATTAGTTTTCACATTTAGGCTGGGTTGTTTGTTCCATCTTTAAATAAACTTCAGCTCATTATCCATCACACACAAAATGACATAAGCTGCATAACTTCAGCATAAAACTGCTGAACTAATGAGCATCTTATGGAAATCGATATGGCGTTTTTATGTTGGATTCTCAATTGTTCAACGGTTTTATGTTGATTATGCATTTATGTCATTTAAGAGCGGTATTCATAGTCCGTTCTCATTTCAAAATTGTCTTAAGTAATGTTTTAAGACGTTAATTCGGTTTTCTGATTCGTGACTTCTTAAGACTGTACTTGAATCGCGATTTTGAATATAAGATCTGACTACGAATACCAGCCTTTTGTGTGTGATGGTCCTTATTCTGTTACTCTTTTATTCTTTTGTTTAGCCATTAGATAAATTATCATAGTTCCGAAGATAGAACAACCAATCTTTAAATTTGTGAGAAATTAAAGGTAAGAACTAATTAAACTAATTAAAGAATCTTATAACAGTTACAAAGCTGTTTCTATTAGACTCGGACAATTTTATTAACTTGAGATCAATAATATATTTTAAAATGAAAATTACAAAAGTGAGTAAATGTACTAGGCAATGAAAATATAAATATAGCGCTTATTTTTATAATTTTCACTTTGTTTTAAAATAACACAATCAACCTTTTGTTCTCGAATCTCGTCGCGATATGATAAATCAACTGTAGATTCTCAGAGGTAGCAGCTTTCAGACTGGCTCTTTTGATTCGCGATAAATGAAGGAAGTTGCAAAATTAGATATTTTAAGTGAAGAACCGATAATACTCACGATCGATGACTGACCATATGGACAAAGACGAGCCATTAGCGTATGCAATCGCCATTAATTTAATTTAAGTTCGAAATGCGTTAATTTCATATTACGACCATGAAAACTCAAAATAGATGTCTGGCTTTCAACAGAACGCAATGATTGCGCGTCAGTTTACTGTCAAATAATCGTGGTCTTAAATAGAGTCGAGAATACAGACATTAGAAATGTCTGTATACACGGCGTAAATGATCGAAGCCGCTGTGATTTCGAAATAGCTTTTTTTTTTCAGGTGACAAATGACCGTGTCGGCGTCGTTTCCCTCAGCAAACAGCGCGCTTATACAGCCCCGTGGAAATTAATTAACACGCTAATAGCGTGTTAGTGCGACGACGATATTTTCCTCCTTTGCACGCACTTTTCTTCATTGCATTCTGTGATATAGCCGTCAAACTGTCAAATAACATCTCTATAATATTAACGATGCTTTTTGAAATTATTAAGCAATATTAAGCGACATTCAGCTACGAACTTCTCTCCACGATTTTCCATAGAGTTCCGTTAAGAAATTATTATTTTCTGATAATGCAGTATTTAAAATAAGTTGTGTTAGGAGATAAATAAATTCAAAAATATGTAACCAGATTATTTGTGTTTATACAATCCAATTGGGCGCGTATTTTCATGATACTTAAATAAAATATGTAATAACAAATTAATAATATAAAATTGCTTAAAAATCGGAATCATTTATCACGTTCTCTGCTGCAACATTGGCTGTCAGAGGCCCAAACTGATACATAAAAAACGGATAGAATTTTTAAAAGTTTGGATGTTTTCTATTTGATGACAAGCGTCGTTTTATCCTTGTTGACATTCAGAGAGTGAAAAGAGATAGACGACATTTGTATCATCAAATGGAAAGTACCCTTTATCTCTTGTTCTAACTTTTAGCATGATAGATTTTTATTTCTTAATAACCACTGAATGCAGCTTAGTGCTCAATAACTTCGCTCACTAACTTGTACGTTAAATTTAATATACAATATATATATATATATATATATATATATATATATATATATATATATATATATAGTAGAAGTATTATATATATATTATATATAGACGTAACGTACTAACGTAAACTAACTACTAACTAATAACTTAATATAAGTA
>NW_012130068.1:5746208-5757998 GCF_000143395.1 Atta cephalotes | reverse complement strand
TTTACTTTAACTTAACCTAACCTACGTAAGTAGTACTACGTACTTGTAGTCGTACTACTAACTACGTACTACTACTACTACTACTTAAGTTAATATATATATATATATATATATATATATATATATATATATATATATATATATCGATAATAGGGCAATTTAATGATATATTGTATCTCTATGAAAACCGCTTGAAACTAAATTCTCAAATAAAACGTTTCTATGTAGTTAAAAGACTGGAAAGCTGAATGATTTTCAATCTCTCGAAGATCGCGATTAAGAAATGATATTACTTCTTACTATGTCAATGTCTTTTTATTAAGTATGGACCTCGTATATGCTCGACTTGACCTCATAATACGAGTTGTCGTTATACGTGATATCGAAAGAAACGAAAGACGACGACATGGTAGATATTGTTTCGCTGAGGTTTCTCGCAGTGATAAATGACCGTGTTCACATTTCACGGTTCCTCGTTGTACGAGAATGTATGAACGCGTACGAGAAGTCGGACGGTCGAATGGCCGAAGAGTAATTGGCAGTTACGCGATGGACGTAATCCGATTTATCATTTGACGAAGAAACCGGGGTAATATCTCCGCGGGAGATAACATTATGTTTAACTGGAAAGGAATACGCACAACAAAAATTTTCCAATTGCCTGCCTAGTTCGTATATAACCCTCTGGAATTCGGTCTATATTCGGTCTATATTGACGTTTATTGGATCCATTCAATTATATTCTTTGTCACAAATGAGTAAACAGAGTATCATATTCGGTTAAGGGGCGGGTTTAATAATATTTTTATGAATTTTTATTTGCGTTTTAATAAATTACTAAGTGCTTGCGTTTTAGTAAATTACTAGAAATTCTCTGTTTTGTGTGGTGCATTTCTAGCAATTTACTAAAACGCTATTCAGCAATTCAGTAGGAAAAATGAGGAATGTTAATAAAGTCAGTGGCACATACCCTGTGCCCTGGTTTTATTAACATTCTTCTTATATCTAATGAATAATTATCAGTATAATATCGTATGGAAAGATTTTTGTAACATAGTATATAATTTTATATTCAAATTCGGTACGTAATTTGTTTAAAATATTATAATTCGATAAAGCATTCTCATGAAAAAAATCTACTTACCAAAATAATAAAAAATCTACTTACAAAATAATTCTGAGATAAGCTGAACTGAAATGAGCTACATCTTTTTTCTAAATAGAAAAAAGTGTTACAATACTAGATATCAAACTTAAAATTTTATGTGATTCAGCAATTTTACAATATTAAATGAAAATAAATCGAGAAATGTTCAACGCAAATAGAGAAGAAGAGGACTATATTCAGTCAAGTTGAGTCTTTATACCTAATAATAATAATACGTGTGAATTTTACAATTTCCAATTCAAGTAAACTAACGCATTGATTATTTATTTTGAAACACAGTCCTAGATTGAAGCCGAAGTATGTATCACTCATTAAATTCATTCATTAATATCACTCATTAAATAAACAATCTACTAACGTTGAGCATCTTAAAACACTGAAGAATTTATTATGAAAAATATAATTTCAGTCGGGATTCGAATCTCCCTCATTCGAATAAGATTCTCTTCGCTTATTGAATTTTTTGCGGTCCATTTCCATTTAATAGTATATATTCTTTACATCTGCAAAGGAATTATTATTATTATTAAAATAAACTTATTCATTCTTTTTTATACAAATTAAATCATTTTATTTCTTTGAAATTAATTAGTGCTTTTTAATCAACACAGATTAAATGGGTTTCTACCTAGCATTAGTAACCGTGTTTTGACGTCAACTCCAGAAGATTAAAGACACGTGCGTCTGCAACACATTTCGCTACGCAAACGGCTTGATTTGCCAAAAAAAAATCCTTCGGCTTCAATTGCCCGTATCTCGAGAGTTATTAATGGCCGACTAGCTTCATCAAAGAAAAATCGATAACACCAAGTTATCTAGAAATGAATCTGTAGACTTTGAACTCGTGAAGAGAAAAACACAAGCCATGTACAAAGCCAGCCATTATTTGTATCGCTCGCATTAATATTTCATCTTTCTAAAATGCAACTCGTGCGCTTTCTAAGCAACGCCCTTAATCTCTCGCCATCTATAATCCGTGTACGCTCATAGTATCAGGAGCATTATTTTCAAGGCACAGGCACACCCGCGCGTGGTCGAGCGGAGATATAAATAAACGATCGCTTAATAGCGCTGGCACGGTGCCCGGTAAACAATTTCGATGCGGTGGTGATCTGTGGTGTGGTTTCGCGATATTAGCGGTACATTTCGTTATTCCCGTTTCGCGGGATGGGGCCGGGAAAGGGTGTATTACGCGAGCGAAGCTTACGGTAGAGTTTCACAGAAGTTCACCCGCAGGGTCTCCCTGGGGTCGTTCATGTACACGAATGAAGAGCGAATCCGTTTGGTTTGATTAAGGCAATTTTTCATTTTCTGGTGAATTTGTGGTTAGACTTAACCTGTGTAATGTAAAAATTGTAATACTTTTTTGCAATAAGTTCTTTATTGATTTTTCTAATTTAATTTAATTCAGAGGGATTGTTAATATTTCAGATTGATTGTGTTGAAAGTCCGGAAGTTATTAGCATTGCACACAGTCGTATCTGAAATAAATTTATTTAATAAATGCATAATGTAATGTTTAAAACATCTAACTTTGATTGTAATTGGATGTTTTATATTACAGTAAAAATTGTATTTTTTTAGCTATGGTTAAGCACGAAATTGATGATTTTGTACTAAATAACTTTTAAAGTTACTATTATAAAACTATTTAGTGATTAATCATAGCTTAAAAAATACAATTTTTACATTATTATTAAGTTAAATGCGATTAAGTCTATCAAAAATTAACCAGACAACAAAAAACAGAGCATAACGCTCATTTCTATCAATGTAGTTTAACTTTAATCTTGGTTTAACTAATTTGATCTTTTTCTAGTTCTAAGAAAAAGGATAAAAAAGGATTAAAAAAAGATAAAGAGTAAATTGACTCGAGATTAAAGTTAATTTACAACAAATCAGAAATAAAAATCCTAAACGGTCAAGCTGGATCTTTAGTGTTCAAATAATTTCGCGTGAATTTATATATTCATATCTAATCCTGCAAATTGTGCTCCGAATTTAATTTTCATTTAAAGTCAAAACTGGGCATGTATTTGAAATACTTTTATTTTAAAAACAGTACTTGTAAGACAATTATATTTCGTATTTCCAATGGAAGCTTATAAAAATATTTTGTATTTCAAATACTGACAATCAATCTTACTTTTGAATTAAAAAAATTCAAAAACCTTTTAATCGTTCCATTTTAAATATGACGTATGTAATACTTTCATGTGCTCCGCTGAAATACAAAATATACTTGTATTGCAAATATTGTATTTGAAATAGAAGTATTTCAAACATATACCCAGCCCTGTTTAAAGTTAATCTATATTGGTAAAAGCGGGCATTACAAAGAGAAGTTTCAATCGAAGAGCAGCGTAAATGCGAATGATTGCACGCAACTGGCTGTACCGCATATGAATCGTGTTGCACCTGGCTGCGGCGTATTATATCGAGCCAGTATCTAGGATCCCTGCCCTTTCCAACCCTCTGTCCATTGTCCCGTTCCTTTCCCCTCTAGAGAACCGGAATTCTCTCACGCATCTCGCTGGCGACGGAGAAACTGGCTGTCTTTCCGTTTTATTATCTCGTATCTTAGAGCGAGATACTTCTGTCGCGACGTTTCGCGAGAAGGTATTGTCGCGAAGTTACTTGCGGCCTGTAAGAAGTTATCGTGGATATATACCGCGAGTACTTCATTCTTGCTAAGACGATTTCAACAATGTCTTCGTTGAAGTGAGAATGTCGTAACTTTTATTCAAATAACCATTTTCTCTTCCGGCTGAAAGAAATGACGAATTCCTTTACATTGAGTATTCGCAATCTAAACTTTTCGTAATTAAATATTGAAATAGTTCAAAGATACTTAAGATATACATAAAGATTAATTATACAAGTATAATCGCTCATTTCTTTCTCCCATGAAAGAAAATATGTATCTAAAACAGATTACAAATTTAATTAATACGTTTTAATTTCAGCTATGGATGTAATTGTATAATAAATGTTTTTGGGCATGTATACATTTGTTTTAGACGAAGTCTGCGTGCATCGATTCTCGAATGGCCTCGATTAAGTGCCTCATGTAGGCGCGTCCCTGAAATATGCGCTCAGAGCGTGAAACCGGTTCCATATGGCGAGTAATTTCACAATATACCTAACATAGTTTGTACGAAAATAAGACTTAGTTAGAAAGAAATGGATTCCCATTGGGGTTGAAAGCGAAATAAAAATACTTTCGATATTTGAAGACACTTGCTAAAAAATTATACTATTTATACTTCCAATTATATCTATACAGAAAAAATTTATATACACATACATACGATATATATTTCATACATTCTATAAATCTAATTGTTCCTGTTAAAAAATGCTCTGACTGCTAATAATCGATAACGTTTTAATTAGTTACAGACACTATTTTAAGAATACATTTACAAAGTACAAAGTAAACCTGTAGAATATATTTCTTCTCACATAGAAAAAAATTATTAACAGTATTAATTAAACTGGAAATAATCTTGTTGATTCAGCAGTACGTTCCCACAGACCAGAAGTAGCATTTGTAGCAATTTATAGCTGCAATGTTTGCAATGGCTGCGTTCAACAGAAAAAGCAGCTTTGCAATTGTTGTAAAATTCTCGAATATGATTAGTTTATACATTTAGAGTGAAGAACTATAAAAGCAAGCCCAATCATATTAAAGAATTTCACAATAGTTGCAAAGCTTTCTTTGCTGAATGCAGTCAATGTTATTGCTAGAATGCAATGTATTGTAATATTGTTGGAACGATTAGTGCTTTATGCCACAAAATTTTGACCGCAAAGTTTATGGATTATATTCTTGTTTTAATAAAACATGTGTTTATATATTTGTTTCACAAACGTCAAAATTTTACTGCGATTAATGCAGAGTAACTTTAACTCGGTTTAACTTTTATCTTTTAAACATTAAAAAAAGATAAAAAGTAAGAACGATTAAAGTTAATTTACATTGATAGAATTGAACATAATACTGTTATTGAATAAGACTACTTCCAATTGAATCTATAATTAATACAAAATCATTTTTTTTCAATGAATATACAGTGTTAAAAAATTTCTTTCTTTTAACGTTTAGTTTTCATTTTTTCTTTACGCGAAGTTTGCGATTTTAATTTCTATGAAATGAATGAGAGTCTCTTAAGGAGGACATAAGGGCATAAAATACACATACACATATTATAATATTTATATGCTTTAAACAAACTATATGTGAAAGTGTTGTGTTCATAACATTCTGTTTTTATTGAGCAACACATTTTTAGATTATTTATTTTATTTGATATTAGTTTTATTGTTATAAACAAAAATTTTAAAAATAATAACAAAAATCTAAATTTTTTTAAATAAATATTTTAAGTAGGCATTAAAAATGACTTATGCAAAGTTTCATTGAAATTCACAATTAGTTTATAACAAATAAATATTTTATTTATTTATTGAACAATTAATATCTGCATCTCAATGTAACTTTTTACATAAAATATTTTTGAATTCATAAAGTATTTATACAAAAAATTCAGATTTTTATTATTTTATATATTATTTTAATACATTTTTATCTATTTCTATTAGAGTACAAATTTAAAAACTATTATTTTTTATTGAAATAACTTTTAATCCAGATAACTTTTGATTAACTGTCTCTAATTTTTTTGTATTACTTAAATGCAATTTAGATTAATCTGTAGATTAATCTTTTCAAATAGTTCTTAATATATTGCATTTGCAATCTCGTTAAATCACGGTTTGATACGGACTGATATGAAAAAGATGATAAAGTTGAAACAAGTTCCTAAAAAATTGAAATAAAAGGAGTATACGCTCTTGCGTCAGAAGCTCTGACCATTCATTTGGATCATATATAAACAAATAACACTTTATCCTAAACAGTTAAATTTCTAATGTCAAATTACACTTAATTTGAGTTACTTTCAATTATTTCTATAGATCGCCATTACTCCTATTCAATCATCATCATTAATTTGACTAAAATAATGAAATGAAACAATTTAATTTAACTCAAGGAAATGTATTAAATTCACTTAATAAATCTATTATTTACTAAATGCATACGTCAATATGGATAATATTTATTTCAAAATTAATCTTAAAAATGCACACATATAGAAGTTAAAGATAATAAAATTCATTGAATTCAAAGAATTGGGTTATCATTGCTCCTTTGATATCTAAGTATAATAACAAGTTAATATAAGTTTGAAAATCTCGTCTTCGTAAAGAATCCTTCTCGACACCTCTCGTTCCCCTTTACAATCACGCTCCTGAGTGTGCGTGGCCGTGGTGCGCGACGGTTCTTTGACTCGGTGCCGGGAGTCAGTCAACTCGGTGACGGCTTGCAGGCTGCGCGTTGCTGGTTTCTGCCAAGCGTGGTCCTCGGTGCTCACGAGTCCGAGCCAAGACGACGCGTGCGTCGCGTGTGTATATATATATATATATATACGTGTGTAAAATCGTCAGATATCAACGTGCGTGGAGTTGCATACTGTATCCGAGCCAACGATCTACCAGCGAGATCAACAATCGAGTCTCGGTGATTTCAACGTCGGGATCACCGTCACACGTGAGAGAAAACACGTCGAAACGGACCCCGGGCGCTTCTTCCGAAAATGCAAAAAGTCCGCGATGCGCGCGGTCGACAGGTGACACGTTCTCGTTGAAACGTGGAAGAGATTACAGTCCGCCCGTTGTACCGTAAAGTGCACTCTGTTTCACGATGCATCGTCAACGAGCACATTGGTGAGCGGATCGAGGGATTTCTGTCGGCGCGATCGATACGGATCCGTCGCGCGTGTTTCCGCGCGCGATTGTGGGATTCAGATTGCGAGTCTACTTGCGGTACTTAACGATGAAACTAGGAAGCATGTGCGATCTCTGAACTGAGATAGATCTAAATATAATCGATAGTTGAATTTTTCCTTTGACCTGCTTGGAAGTCTTTCTCATTCGTTCCACGTCGACTGAAAGCAAAGGCTCGCCGATTCATGTTCCACTAAAATCCTTTTGAAGAACATCTGTAGGACTCAACTCTTTTGTTGTGTTCGATTATTTTTTACAACCTTTTTTATGCGACCTTTTGAAAGCGTCAACAGTTTATGAGAATCGCTTTCCGATAGACCTTTTTTCAAAGAAACCTTCGAGTGTCATTTTTCCCAGCGAATCGGAATCCGTGAGAAAGTGCAGCGAATTTCGAATACCTCCGTAAATCGCTCCGTTTTAAAATAACGCAAAGTGCGTTCGATTGCGACGGTGAAAGGAGATCAACGGTGACCTTCGACTGCATCGCCACGTTGTCCGGCATCCTGAAGGAATCCTGCAGACCCGAACGAGGCGATCGAGCGAGCTGCCGCGGCTCGAGAAAATCCACGAGGAACAACTCACGGACACCAGGACGATCGGCAGACGACGTATCGCCGGTGCATCTGCGATGGAGGACGAGCTGCGATGTCCCTCCTGCAAGGAGTTATTCGTGGAGCCGGTGCTGTTGCCTTGCTGGCACGCACTATGCCTGGCCTGCGCGGTAAATCTCCAGGCACCGCCGGACTCACCGCCGGAGTCCACCGCCGACTCGTCCAACGCACCAGGCTCCGATCAGGAGGCCGACAAGTTGTCGATCCTGTCGGAGACCGACTCCGGAGTGGTTTGCAGCAGCACGTCCACCAGCTCGCGGCCAGGCAGCTACGTCGGCACTCCAGGGAACGGTGGCTTCCCGCCATCCGGTGGTACTCTCTGCCTATCATGCCCGGTCTGTCAGAAGACCGTATATTTTGACGAGGGCGGCGCCCATAATCTGCCCAAGTACCGTGCGATGCAGCACATCGTCGACAAGTACCAGGAATCGCGGAACTCACGGCTGCAGTGCCAAATGTGCGAGGGAGAACCGCGCGACGCGACTGTCGCGTGCGAGCAGTGCGAGGTTAGCACTTGAATTCTGATTGTAGAAACGGGCATATGGTCGGGATTGATAAACGAGGGTGCGAGGAACACACATGTAAAGCGAAACAGCAGGTTGTCGTACCGCATGCGTGATTTTCCCTGAAACGCGTCTGATTAGCTAGGGATTAAAGATTAAGGATTTGACGATTAAATGGAGGAGGGTGAGAGATATTATAATAATAAAGCCATGATAAGGCGCATAAAAGCGACGTATTTTTTAGCTATTCGAGTTAGGACGGAGAAGTAATTGGAGAATTATTGGCACATTAATATTGATTGAATTCTTTGTATGTGAATGCCGCCGTATATAAACGTACTTATGTACGTTTACTCGGAATGGAGAACTTTTTACAGGAATAGTAGGATAAAGTTCTAATCAAATTCTGTTAAAGCTGCTTATTAGTTGCAACATCATTATTATTCTTTTTCTGATTTTTTAATGTTTCGTTAGGTATTTTATATTAGTTGACTATTGATACAAACTATTATTATCTTTTATTGATTTAGTTTTTACTTATAACTTTATTTAATAGTTTTTTAACTTTTAACATAATAAATATCATAATATCTTGTAATCAGACAATTATTTAAAACAAATTAAGAAAAGAAGCACTAAACAATTTAGATCTTGTGCTTAATAATATTATATAATTTTCAGTACTTTCAATATTTTTAAATGTTCTTATAAAAATATTATTAGATATTAAGATATACTGTTGATTTGATATTTTTTTACTTTATTTGATTTATTCATATAAACACTTTGATTTAACTTATTAAGTATTATGATTTATTTAAAATCATGTCAAAAACAAAAGTTTTGTCATATTTATTTTATTTTATTTTGATTGATAAGAAACTATATAATAACATATTGTAATTATGGATTATTATATAATTATTCAATTTTTATTATTCAATTTTTAGGAAATTTGGAAGAAGATATTTTGTGTAGTTAAAGAATTGAATTCTTCTTGTAGCGAATTCTGTTAGCACCTCAAAGTTAAACAGCTCGTAGAAGTTTTACAAGTTTTTATTACTAAATTAGAAGAGTGCTAATAACTAATAAATAATAGTTTGCTATATAAATGCATAATTAATATGATTGATTTATGAAAAGGACATTGATTTATGATAATTTCACCTTCTTCATTCTAATCAATCCTTTTCTCTGTTTCTCGTCTTCATGTTTCGAGTTTTATCTATTTGTAGTTCTAGGAATGTACACGTGTAGTAGAAGTATCTGTACTCTCGGTTCAAACAGAAAATCACAAAATGTAATAACCGTGTTTTTCATTATTTTCATTTTTCCGCTTTTGGCTCCATAGAAAGCTTTTCTCTCTTTAGCGAGAAAAGAAAAAGTCTAAGACACTCATCGGCTTTGTTAAAAACTATACACAAGAATGAATAGGGTATTATTAAAATTTTGAAAATTGATATTTTTAATTAAAATCTTAATAAAAGGTAAAATTATCAAATATGTAAGGAAAGAGCAAATTATATACAATCAGGGCTAGACCTTAGGGCTTAATAATATTTTTATATGCAAATTCTAAATACATGCTCTTTCAGTTATATAAACTACGCGCCGTTTACTGTCGGACTTGAAATGTAATCATAAACTGAAGTTGAAATAATATATTGTTAGATATCACGTAATAGCGACCCTTGAGTTAAATAACATTTTGTTATGTTTAACTTATACATGTGTTAAAATGTAAATCATTCCATTTCTGTGGTTAGTTTTAAAGTAATTAGCAATGTTCATGTATGCATTTGGTAAATAATAAACTAAACTTGAATCGAATTTAATACATTTTTGAATTATTTAATTTTATTGTTTTAGTTGAATTAACGACACATTGAGTATAAGTGATGTCGACTTATAGAAATGATGAGAAAATAACTTAAGTTATTATAATTTGACATTATGAATTTAATAGTGTATCATAATTAAATTAATGATCCGATCGATTTGATAATAATGCTATACCGGCATCTTAAAAATCTATAAAAAAAAAATTTAGAACGATAAAAAAATTAATCGAAAAGTATTTTGTATATTTTTATTATGGCGTGCGATGGTTATTATGCTTATCTAGCGTATTTTATCTCGTCGCAATATAGAACATGCTTTTGCCGAATGCGATGTTATTTTCGTCAAAGGATAATGTCTAATACGTCTTTTGTCGTTTTCGTTTTTCGATATTTCTAGCCTGGCGCTGATTTGATCATTCTCTAGAAAAACTTCTGCCGCGTCGTAAGATCCGCAACAGCAAAAGTTTCCCAAGGCTACTATTCTTAACGACCGCGGCATCAGTCGTGTTTATTTCTCTTGTGTGCTTTCCTCATCCAGAGGCTCGTTAACTCCCCCTCGTTCTTCCTCGAAGTCCACTTCATAACTTTTCTCTTCGTGGTATAAGCGCACTAGAGTCGCTCTTGGCTACAAGAGCTGCCGTATATATCTTTATCGACATTAATATCGGGTATCGTAGGTGTGTCTTCTGAACAACAGAAATTTCGCTGGTCGAAATTTCAAATACAAGGGACAAATCTTGTATGAAAGTCGCGGCGCACTTTTGTTCACTTAACTCTCGTGACTTTAAATAGACTTTAAACAGTTCTCCGTTAATTTCAACAGTCGAACCGATGTGTCAAACGTCACGATTGATTATGAGAACGGGTATTTCTATCTCGCTTTTAGTTCCTCCCGGGTATAATGCAATAAAATACAACGTTGTTTGAATATAGAACTACTCTGATTTAAAATATAAATGCGCGAATGTAAAATATAAATGCGCTCTCAATGCACTGTTAGATATCAAAGGAATAATGGTAAATCCAATCTCTTGAGAGATTGGATTAAATAACATTTTGTTACTTTTAACTTCCATGTATAAATCAATCCCTTTCTGGGATTATTAGTATAGTTTCAAAATAAATAACTTCCATTACATTAACTTCCATTATATTAACGTATGGACTTATTATTAGTGAATAATAAACTAAATTTTAGTCAAATTACATTTTGAGTTAAATTATATAACTCTATTGTTTTAATTAAACTAATGACATATTGAGTGACGATTTATAGAAATGATTAAAAATAACTCAAATTGTGAGTATAATTTGATATTACGAATATAACAAACGAATGGAAAAAACAGTTTTACTGAAGTATTTAAAATGTATCTAAAAATTTAATTAGATAGAAATTTAAATACAGATTTGAAAATGATTTTGTTGAATTATCAAAATATTGTATAGAACGTTTAAGTATTGATGGCAATGCTATAAAAAGTTTTAACATTCTAACAATCAGTTTAAGCCTCCTGCATAATTTTATGATCCAAACAAAATTTTTCAGATTTATATCTAATAAATTTTAGATATTTTAACAAAATTCTATTCTTTCTATGAATATATATCTAAATTACATTTAAATATCTCATAATTTATCTCTTTAAGAATTTCTTTTATAAAACCTGAAAATTATATTATATATATATATATATATATATATATATATATATATATATATACTTCGTATTATAAACTAATAAAATTTAAAAAAATTAAAGTTAACTTTATACTACTTACTACTAACTTAAAACTTAATTTATTTATTACTAATA
>NW_012130068.1:5743876-5746188 GCF_000143395.1 Atta cephalotes | reverse complement strand
ATATATATATATATATATATATATATATATATNTATATATTATAACTATATATATTATATATATATATATATATATATATATATATATATATATATACCTTCGATTTTGAAAACTACATTTAAAAAAAATAATAACTTTGATCTATCTCTCTAAAAACTATATTTTATCATAATATAATTAAACAAATTTTTCTTAATTTTAAGCAACATAGAGAATTATATTTTCTCGACAATTGTCAGTTCCGGCTCGCACAACACTTGTTTGCACAATGTATTCACGCAAATCGTCGCCACGTTGCATTCACATTGTGACAAAGAGAGCGATTTTATATTGTTCGGCGTTCTGTTTGAAAAGATCGAGTTACCGCGCTTCGAAGTGTCGCGTCGCATGAAATATCTCGTTGCGCGACAACGTTGTACGCCAATCGCGCATCCTTGTCTCGCCTCTTCTCTTGCTCGCTTTTCTCCAAAGTATTAAATTTCATTTTCGGCCCTCTCGTGGCGGTCCCTCGGGTATACCGCGTTCCGAGACAAGTGGCGGATATTTTTTCTGTGATTTTACACTCGCGTCCGTCGCGCCAGTCGCTTCTAGGTACCTATGTGGAAAAAAAAAGAGAGAATCGATGGCGCCTGCAATTTCATTCGTTACCGGCAACATTTCCGCGTGACGACAATACCTCGGCTATCGATTATCGAAATGATATTATTTTCGAGAAGGAAATACCTAACGGAATGAGAAATATTTGATGACGCCGAACAATATCGCAAAAATTGCTTCTAGAAAAAAATATTCATGAAATTAATGTTTATTGGCAGGTTCAGTCTATACTCATTTTAGTATAAATTCGTTAACATAAAGTATATTTGATGCTTGACGTAAATAAGAAGATTTTATCGACACATGTATATCTAGGCATTTATTATTCAATAAAAAAATATAGTAAAAAAAAAACGGAGGGAAAAAATTTTGAACGCTGCAGAAACTTTATCGGTATTTTTTATAGCGACAATTTTTTTCTCTAGACATCCATTAGGTATTCTAAATATTGATGTGTTTGTAAGTGAATATCGTGCGTTTTCTCTCTCATATTTTTAATTTCTCTGTAATATTTCGCAAATTCGACATTTGGCGATTCTTCTTTCAGGTTTTGTACTGCGACGCCTGCAGAGAGTCCTGCCATCCGAAGAGGGGCCCATTGGCAGCCCACAATTTGGGACCACCAAGAGGCAGCTGGCAATCAAGTGGAAGTAAGGGATCTCGACCCGAGGGTACGCCGATCTGCAATGATCACAATGGCGAAGCAGTGACTCTCTATTGCGCCCTTTGCAAAATCGCGATATGCGCTCTGTGTCTTCGTGATCGTCACGCCGCACATCCTCATGATGTTCTGCCGTTGGCCGCTGCTTGCAAAGCGCAAAAGGTAAGTGAATGATCTTGAACGATCAAAAGACGATTTAAAATATGTACTGAGAGAAAAATTTATTGGTACTTGTGATTATAAAATAAATATTTATTTAGTATTATTGAACAAAATTGTATTAAGATTTAGTACATAAATTTTTTTCTCAAATGTACAAAGAACTTTTTTCTTACGCTCTTTTCCGCCAATGTAGATTAATCTCATTTCAACTTACCCATCATTTTTTTCTAATTCTTATAATCAGAATTACAGTTAATCTACGTTGGTAGAATTCTGATGTGAAGATTAGATATACACAAAAGTAAGAAAAAGAATCGCAAGAAAGGATACAAAGATATTAGGATACAAAGATCAGGTAATTTGGATTATCGTCACATCCTCAATCAACGATCGTGCTTTGCAATAGGCGACAATACTGGAATCGAAACCTCAAGCGGTTAACTCTGGATATCGTGTCCGGGTGGTCGCACGAGGGATAGTAGGGGAATACAGATTTTATATATACTGAAGAATGATGCTGCGCTGAAATACGTGGCGCGATAATATATGTATATTTGATGATGAACTCCGGTGCGTAATTTATGTGCCTAGCTGCACGAGCAAAATCCGAAAATAATGGATGATGCGGTGCCAAGCCGTTAACACGACCAATAATTGAGTTTCAATCTACTCACTCATACGTATAGTGTACGCACTTCGACGCGCTTGAAATCATAGTTTTGTGTCGAGCTCCCGTTGTTCTATCGCATTTTGCATGCCGCGGGATCTCACGTTTCTATGTGTGAGTCATTAGCGGAATCGACGATGAAAAATACATTGCCGTTCTACTAATCAATCATACGTGTTTGCGCGCATTGCCCCTCCCTCTCTCTCCCTCTCTCTCTCTCTCTC
>NW_012130068.1:5740049-5743690 GCF_000143395.1 Atta cephalotes | reverse complement strand
GTGTAGTGTACTAGTAGACGTACGACGAGTAAATAAACTAACTACTCGTCCGTTCCTAACTTACTAACTACTACTACTACGTTGTTCGTCGCGCTCTCCTCCCTCCCTCCTCTCCTCCTCCTCTCTCTCTCTCTCTCTCTCTCTCTCTCTCTCTCTCTCGCTCACATCAAAATTGGAGTGCAAATGCAACTAAACGGGCGTAAAATATACCAGGTAATTGATCATAATTAGATGTTCATATAATTGCGCGGATGATTAGACATTATCTCGCGTAATTGAAGTCATTAAATTTTCAAACTTCTGCGTATGGAATTATTATTGTATATATTATACTGCACTGAGAGAAAGGAATAGTTGCAATTATTATAATTTAATTATAATTTATAGTAATTCTTGAGACTATATTTATAGTTATTTTAACTATGTAAATATAATCAATTTTGCTATTAATAATAATCTCACATTGCTTGAAAATCTTTAGTTTTTTCTTAATATTTTTTAGTTATTATTGCCATATAAATAGTAAGTAAATTTAGGGAATTAGTTATACTCATAGTGATTAGAGTTGCATGTATTAAATGTTTATTTTATTTACAATTTATATCTTGATATATCACTATATTAATATTTAAAATTATTAATATTAAAATTATCAATAGTTTATTGTAATTTTTTTATGTTTGAGACAACATCATATGATTATTATTACGAACATTATTAACAGCAATAATAATCGTAAACATGAAGCTTGTTCTAACTATAATTATTTTACCAAGCAATTATAGTCACAAATACCAAACACTATTTTCTCAATATGGGTATATAATCTCTCACTGAATATATAATCTCTAATCTGCCTTTATCTCGCCATTGTTATTCGCGATATCGTTAGTAAGAATATATCCACTTTATCGGAAACGTATTTCATAACGCCAGTACAAATACGACTCCCAACGACATATTAACGCAGTACTATCGCACTTTTCATACTTCAAAGCGCCACCGAGCGTTATCGTCTCTCTGTTGTCGTCGCCGCGAGATAACACCCGCGCAAATTGCGTACCGACAGCGAAATTGCGATGGCAACTGGCAAGGGCGATGGTCTCGCGACGATATATCGCCTTTGAACGCGCTCTCGTCTGCATTCTCCCTGGGAATGCAACGGACGGGACAGTACAATGCAACGACACGATATTCGGGATACATTCGCGATCGACAGCTGGTTTCGATATCGCGTGTCCCCGTTGTACTACCCCCTTCTCCGTGTGTTACACACGTTGCTACCGTTGCGTTTCGCCTCTCCAGGCCGGTCAGGCTGGATGCCGACACCTGGTCACTTCCTGACATATGGAACTCGCTCGCTCGCCATGTTAGTCTCCATCATCCGCCGGGAATCACTTCCTCCATGATTAATCTGATAAATTGCCCGCACAGCCCAGTCAAAACCGCCTGACTCCAGCAATTCCGTAATTGATTGCCGTCGGACAGGCGCGTGGACGTTTGCTTTTGTTTGCACTCGCCATCCATTGTATCTCGAGACGACCTGTGTGTGTGGTCGACCTCTGTGTTAAAATCGATAGAGTTCGCACGCTGTCAAGAAAATCGCTGTGTTACGATGCTCTAATCGTCGTCATCCGGCTATGGCGTACGCTAATCGCTTCTGGCGAGTCGATCGAGGTCGGTTTTCAATGAGAACGAAGAATCGCTTCGGGGTTTCACATTCATCTTGTATGCACTCAGTTTACGGGATTTAAATATCACATTTCAATAATTATTAACAAAGCCTTAAATCAAGCTTGTAATAAGAAATTTCTATTTACTAAGATAATAAGATATTGATATTTGAAAACTGTGCAAAAATTGATATCAAATTATGTTATAGCTACTGATCATGAGAATTAAGATAACTGATTGATCTTAAAAAAGCCTGTTTCTGTCAATGTAGATTAATTAATTTAGGTCCGTTTAATTTATTTTTTATCGTTTTCTAATTCTTAGGAACTCGAAAAAGATAAAAAGTAAGTTGAGTTAAAATTAAAGATGATTTACATTGGTATAGAAATAAGACAATTCTCCCTCTATTGTGTCAATCTTTGATTGACAGCAGACGAGAATAAAGTCCATAGCACACAAAAAATTTAAGCAGTATAAGACATAAGTAGTGAGTAAACCAATAATTTTTGAATTTGCTTACATTATTGTCTCGCGATTTCTGTGATACTGTGATAACTTTAACCATCTACATGAAAGAAATAGTACAATAAGCTATAAAACTAGTAATCAACCAATTACAGTCAAATATGAGAAAAATAATTGATTGGTCATTTTTTTTACTGTATAATATAATATTGTAAACAGTCTTTTAAAACCTATGACACACAAAATAATTTAAACAGTAAGACTTAAACAATAAGCAAATCAATTTGGATTTGCAACTGCTTATAATTATGATGCAAAAACATGAGGCAATAATGTAAACAATAGAAAATATTAATTTATTTACTGCACTGAAAAAAAAGATTTGCTGCTGCAGCAAATTAGATGGTAAAATGTGGCATAACAGTTTTAATTAGCTGCAACCAATTTTTGGTTGCGTTAACCTATGTTAGTATAGGATTTCGATAGACTAACGCAACTAAAAAATTGCTGCAACCAATTAAAAATGTTATGTCATATTCAGTTAATTTTTCTTTCATTGTACTTATTTTTTAATACCAAAGTATAGACTTTTGCATAACGCATAGTGTATGAGCGAATTAATCAATCAATCAATCAGAATCTTTCTTTTCTTCCCATTTCATGGAAAAGAAGAATTTTGATTGGTTGATTCACTTATGCGTTATATATAATATTACGCAAAAATCTATGCTGCGGCGTTTAAGATCGGAGTACAGATTTTTGCATAACGCATAATAAATAAAATATCATGAAAGAATTGACCAATCAAAGTTTTTCTTTCCATGAAGGATTCTGATTGATTAATTTTCCTGTTTTGGTCTTCATTGTCTACGTTTTTTTGTATCATATTAGGTGTACAACTTTGCTTCCGTCGTTTTCCTATAAATGGCTTTAGCGGTAAGTGGTGGTCGAAATAAATAGATCATAGACGTCATACAATAAACTTGGGCATCTGTCAACATAACCTCATAGAAACATTAGTCGATTTGTGTCTGCATCATAAAGTTATTCTCGATTGAAAATGTCTGTTTACGATCCAAATTCTCGTTATTTGCGGGAGGTTTTAATTTTTTGCTTCAATATGAAGAAATCTGCGGCTGAGGCTCATCGAATGCTCTCAAATACTTATGGTGAGGCCGCTATTAGTGAAAGAACGTGTCGTGAGTGGTTTCAACGCTTCAAGAACGGTGATTTTGACGTCCAAGGTCATGCTCTGTATTTGGTGGGACCAGCTCGGCGTAGTGTATTATGAACTGTTAAAACGATCACAGGCGATCGGTATCGAACGCAATTGATGCGTTTAAGCCGAGCATTGAAAGACAAACGGCCACAATACAACGAGAGACACGATAAAGTGATTTTGCAGCATGACAATGCTCGACCCCATGTTGCGAAAGTGGTCAAGACATACTTGGAAATGTTGAAATGGGAAGTCCTACCCCACCCGCCGTATTCTCCAGACG
>NW_012130068.1:5713749-5738647 GCF_000143395.1 Atta cephalotes | reverse complement strand
ATACTTTGAATCATAAATATATAACCAGTTTTTTACAATAAAGCCTCGAATTTCGGAAAAAAAATGGCGGAAGCAAAGTTGTACACCTAATAATTTTTATATTCTCTACTATGATTTATCGATTCACTTGCTGTTTATGTCTTACTTTCTTACTTCTTTTTCTTCGTGTCACTGACTTTAAAAGCAATTATGTTATAACTCCATTTCAAGCAGCTAGAAAATATCAGTCACTTACAATCGTGATTTACGTAATTGTAAGTAATCCGATTATTTGTCAATCACGTCGCTAAGCATTTTCACCGGTTAGTTGGTACACAATTGAGTCGAATAGCGTCTTCTGAATAATGCATCTCGCCGAGGGCGTTTATCGAGACCGGGGCGGTGCGGAGGGAGTCTGTTGAAAGTGCAGTCGCGATAAAGTAATTTGCAACAGGCTCGTTTATCAGCGGGGGCTGCGAAGATACCGGGTCGCAAGCCGATCATAGGCTACTATACGGGTGCGGGTCGCAATCGTGTCACCTGCGATCCCGTTCCCCGACGCGAAACGTTATGTCGCATTTTGACACGTAATCATCCGTCACTTTGTCTTCTCCATCTCTATCTCTCTCTCTCCCCTTTCGCGTCCCCGGAGCCGTCCTTCTCCTGCCACACGCTTCACGCACATGTATCGGAGTTTGCACAACGATACCCTGGCCATTATTACACATTAATGTTGACGTACAAGGTAATACTCGCGTGTTGCACCCGATATTTCGGTAATTAGTCTGCCTGTTTGTCGGCTAATCACGGGAATGCCGCGTGCATGTGCCGCACGGGTGTTCGTGTCTGCAATCGCGATAATGCAATCCGCTGAGCGAACGTGCGTAAGCAGTACTTGTCGGACTTGAGATGCAAATAATAGGAAATAATCTACGCTTAATCAGCCGGCGTTCTTTCGGTGCACGCGCGCGTTAAGAGTTATTTTCCGGCGCCCCGCAGTTATACTGCGCGCTCGATTCAAGCTTCTAGCCTGCGATCGAGACTTTAATCTATATAATTTAGCGATATCGTAATAACTGATTGAAGCACGTTATATATCGCGTAATAATACGTTTCTTTGCGATTTGGGTAAAAAAAACTGTTTATCAATCGGATAATGATCGTCCTTATTCCGGCATCGCGTCGGAAAATTACCGTAGCGTTTATCGCCTGTATCGTATCGCAACGATAAAATCATCGTGTCGAGTAAGTTGCACGTTGGCGCTTAATCGACACGCTAATAACTGCCGATAGTCTTGATTGGTTTTAAACAGAGGATAACGTGGCTGAATGATGGCTGAGTGGGCCGCGAAAGATCACAATAATAATAATAATAATAATAATAATCGATAACTCGATCGCGGTCGCGTTCTCGGCTAAAATTGATTATAAATTCGCTTAATCGATAAAAGACCACGTTTTAATTTTAATAGACGTCTGACGCGTGACGTTGGAACGTCGCTCTCTATTTCCATTAATTTTCTGAGTATTTAAGACCAGCGAACGGCGTCTTTATTGAATTTCTTGGGAATATTACAAATTCTTGCTTTTACCATCACAGATGCGTCAATAATAATATTAGAAAAGTTCTGAAGACATGTGGAAGTTAAAAGTAGATTAGAATTTATCTTATAAAAAAACATAAAGTCAATTCTTCTTCTACTCTCTAAAAGTGAATCAGTGTATAATTCAGTGTTATAATTATACTTATAATATCTTATAATATCAGCTGTAATATCAGCGAATATTTACTGATTTACATCAGTTATAAGTGTAGCACTGAAGTCAGTGATAATACACTGATTCACTTTTAGAGAGTACAAAATGAATAGAGTCTACTTTTAAGAAAATGTACATCAAGTTGAGTTATATGATTTTTTTTTTATCGAGATAATCTATCTTTTATAAAGATCGTTTGTTTTACAATTCTTCTAAGAAACTCTAAGAACTCTGGGGATGCAGAGAGAAATCTAACCGTGCGTGCGTGTGCTCCCAGTCGAATATCACATTTGCAAGCTTTATGAATCTTGCATGGGCTTGCGTAAATATGCATAAATATGCATACCACTGTGTACCTAATGGTCTAAGTCTCGGCAATGTATTACAAAATTCGATTACTTAGTTGTTAGCGGCAAATAGACAAGGGTTGACCCTGATCCTCTGTGTCAAGTTTGCTCGCGTGGAATCGATTGTTTGCGAAGGGTATATCCCGCCATTCTGCAGACATCATCACGCAGCCTCTTTAAGTCTGAAAATTGCCACGGTAGATTGCGCGTTTCGCAAGAATTATTACGAGCGAAAGAGGAAATAGTTTGCGGAAATCGTTAAGCAATGGGGAAACACTTTTCCACACTTTAAAAAATACTTAATGTAACACTTCTGAAATTGCCTTCTTTTTTTTACTTGTGTTATAACTTACCATATATAAAAATTTGTAAGTTAAACAATTTTAATAAATGCAGATGTTTTAACCTTCGGTTTAGTAATACTTGACTAAATTAATTAAATAGCAATTTCGTAAACCATTTTTGATTTTTTAACATAAAAAATGCGGAATTTTTTTTATTTTTATAAGGAACTGTAGAATTATAAAAAAAACTATGAAAAAATGCTATTAGAACTGTCATTATTTTTTTATATTAATAGAATATTGTTCCAATTTCATATATATCCTTCATCTACAATATTATATTGGTTTTTCGTATAGGGTTATATATATTATTAGGATTTTTTTATTTACTTCTGTGAAATCGCTATTCTTTTGTATAGTATAATTAAAAGTACGATTAAAAATTTATAAGAAAATTTATATAAAAATTTATATAAAAAATGATTTTCTCTTTCTTCCTAATGTATAGAAATTATATTAAATTCTACAAAGCTGTAACCTTAATTAAACTTAGAGAGACCTTTTACTTCCGAACGAGTCGAATTGGCATTTTCTTTTTCGAGGTGTGCATTTCATGCCTTTAAATTTTCGAGTTCTTTTCCTTCACGCCGTTATGTGCAGCGAGTCTGTCGAGCGAGAGAAGAAGTCAGGCACGCGCGAGACCTCATCCAGTCTTCTTGCATTGTCGTGCCGTCGGCGCCGTCTAGGAGCGTCCTCGAAGCGACTGAAATCTGTCTGCTCTTTCTTCAACGCGGGAGAGCAAGCAGGTAAAAGAGACGCCGGAAGCCGACGAGAAAGGGGAAAATCGCTGTCGAAAAATCAAGGTACGGTAAGCGCGCCGCGACGTTCGCAATTTCCTGGCCATGGGGGAAACGTCGCGTCGACGGAGTCGCGTCTACCTATCTACCTGCCTGCTTGCTTGCTTGCTTGCTTGCTTGCTTGCTTGCCTGCCTGCCTGCCTTAAACAGCCACGCCTCGATTCGCATGTCACAAAGAGCGTATCCGCGTACCATGGCCCCTTAAGGCGGCGGAAAAGTTGGACGAGGTAGCGCGGGAGTAAAGGAGGTTGAAAGCGAGCGAAGATGAGAGCGAGCATCAGACGAGAGTGAACAAGCAGAGCGAGCGAATAAGCAATCGAGCAAGCGCGAGAAACGGATAAAAGCCCATTTAAACAAAACGATCTTTAGAGATTCTGCAACTGGGCTTTTTCGAAGAGAGATCTTTTCAGAAAGGGAAAGTCGCGTGAGCCGAGATGAGTGTGATCATTTCCATAACATAGGAAAGAGTACGACGCCGCATTTACCTTTTGAAATTTCCCTTGTTAAGTGGACGTCATTCATATAAAGGGAACTGAACGCCAGTTTTAATTATCTTGCAGAATTCAATATCGGAGCTACAACGATGCGAAATTATATTTGATTTTCAATCCTTTTCACTTGGATGAATCTCGTATTTTATTGAAATGAAGTTATGAAATCCGCGTTGCGAAAAATGTGATTGAAAATATCTCCATTAAATATATTTCATTTCCATATTACCAGAGTAGTTTGATACAAAACCGATCAAATAGAAAAATACACTGAGAGAAATGTATTTGTGACAATAATATATAGTAAAATAATTATTAGGATCTCCATTTTTATGATTATTACTGTTATAATAATAACAATCATCTGATATTCTCTCAAATATAAAAAAATTATATTGTATTATATTATATAAATTATAATAATTATAAATATTAATTAATATAAATGAAATGTCAAAACATAAATTATAAATAAAATAAATATTTTTATTTTGTAAATGCAACCGTAATTATAGTGAATATAATTATTTTCTTAAATTTACTCACTGTTTATATATTATGTCACTGTTAATATAATAATTATAATATAGTTATATAATTAAAATATAATAATAATTAAAATAATAATTAAAAAATGTCAAAATGTATGTGACTATTATTAATAGCAATCGATTATACATTTGCTTGGTTAAAACAACTATAAGTATATAATTGTTTCAAAAAATAACTATAAATTCCGTGGGTTTGATAAGTTATATGTTTTATTCTGTCAAAATTCGACTTATTTTATATATTCCTTTTAAAAAAAATCACTTCTCAAACTGCTCACATATAATTGTAATTTTTTTCTCTCAATGTATATTTTGAATCTAGCTTTTATTGTATTAGCATACCTTTCAGGATCTATTCAACTACTTTATACAAAAATATTTAGAGATAAAAAATGTTTAATTGATTATAAAATGTGTATAGCGTGTATATTCTGACAGCATATTATTCTTATCACTACATCGCAACAAAATCACATGTCAGATTTTTGCATATCACGTGTTGGTCGCTGGTATATAATAACCTTTGAAAATCGTTAGGTTTAAACGGGCCTTAAGCCGAAGAGTGAAGAAATATGGCGAAGGAAGAAGGGATACAGCTGTACAGAGAGATCCGAAGGTAATACACGCTCGATTGCTAGTGTGCCACGGCGTGGCTCATGATATCGCGTGGCGTAGGAAAGGTTCAAAGTGCCTTGGGGGCACATGGGCAAAAGAAAGGAAGAAACGCGCAAGAGGGGTACCTGGATACCAGTCGAGTTCACGGGCGATGTAGGAGGCGAGGGTGAGATAGAGGCAGTGAGGCACAAACCGGCCCAGGACTGGATGATTCTCCGATATCACGTATTACGTATCACGGTGCCGATACTTGCCTGTGTGCGTGTGTATTTAACTTTGTGTACGTGCACAGAGACAGCCATAACATACCGCTCTTGGTATTTTCTTTTCTCCCTTTTTTTTCTCTCTTTCTTTCCTTCCCCGGTCCTTCGTTTCTCTCTCCATTCTCGTCCTTCTTTCTCTCACTCCTCGTGTCCTCCCAGTTCCCACCACTCACCATCTCGCGGAAGGCCAACTCGTCTTCTTTTTGCCGCGAGAACTCGAGTCTCTCTCTCTCTCGCGCGCATACTCCAGAGGCAGATCGTTTGCAGTTCGTTGCGTACTTAAATACAGACACGCGGTACACTCTCTGGAGTATATATTGCATACGGTGGCCAGTCTTAAAGATGGGGAAGCCCATCGTGAAGTAACAACTTCTCTATCTTTCTCTATTTTATTGACTGTAACGACACCGGCTGTGCAATCGAGCAACGAGCGATCGTTATCTTGTTACTCGTTTGCCATTTATCTGGTGATACGTAGCTGAGCTTCTTTTTCATAGCAGAAAATATAGAGAGGAATGTTACTTTTCTATTTTATAAAAAAATATGTATGATCAAATTGATTATTTTTATTGTAATTCGAAAATTCTTATTTTTAATAACAAAAAATATTTGTTAGCATTATCACAATTGATAAAAACATTTTATTAAACTTTATCGATTGGGCTAGATTAGAATATTTTTAATATTAGGAATATTTTTTTCAATATAGATTTAGTGATAAAAGAAAATTTTTTAAATATTTTAATATTTTTTTTAATATTTTTAATATTTTTAGACTGAAGTCTTTTCAGAAACTTATGTTATTAATAGCGGAGAGTTAAGAACTAAAATTAGAATATCATATATACAAAAGAACATTATATACGTAAATTCTATTATTCCAAGAAAAGAAGAATTATTTCTAGATATCCAATAGAAATCAATATTTTAATTAATATTAAAAAAAAATAATCGTTTTATATTATTTTGAAAAAGATCGGTCAAAGTCAGCAATTTGGATTTTTGCCAAACACGTATTGATTAAAACGAAACTATTTCAGTAAGCTTTAGCGAATGAGCGCTCCTTCGCGGATGAAACCGATATTTTGGGTCGAAATAGCGGTCTGTGGTACCGCTATGGTCTTTAAAGCTGCAGTATCGAGTGCCAGGGAGGACGCGTATAAACGTGTACGGTGTCGGGATCAGATATTTGCACGCGTGTGCATCGGCGAATGCACGCACGGATACCGTTTGGTTGAGTGCTTCGCATGGGTGTGGTGCAGTGAACCGCGGAATCCCAGTAGGACGGGTCAGTGACAATTTTTGCGGATAATATACGTAAAGAGAGAGAGAAGGAAGGGTGGGATGGAGAGAAGAAGAGAGGATCGTATTTCTCGCGCGCGCGATACTGAAACGTTACATGGAAACGAACGAAGGATATCTCGGTGCGTTTCTTGCCGGCGTGCGTTTCTCTCTCTCTCTCTCTCTCTCTCTCTCCCTTATTCCGTTTCGCCTACAGTCGAGTGCCTTTATTGCGTTCCTTGGTCCTTCCGCCACCTTCCGCCCCGCCTCGTCGCGTGTTTAATGCGTTTTCGCGAAATTAACTCCTCACCATCGTCGCGTTGTCAGGAATACCGGAGTACTGTCTCTCGCATACGTTGAACTTTATCGTACTTGCACGACTATTTGCAGTGGATTTTGCATTACACAAATGTTCTTGGAATTTTTTTACGTGTGTGCAACTTTATGCATATGCAATTAGATATAGTAGTAGACTATACAGATGCAAAGATATATTTTACGCTGAATATTACATAGAATACATCATTTTAATTTTAAGATCTTTCGCACTATTTTATTTCTACTGTATTATATTTTTCTATTACGATATTATATTTTTTATTACGATATTATATTTTTTGCAAGAAATAAATGAAAAAACATATTTTATGCTGGATGTCCTAGAATATAGTTTTAATTTTAAGATCTCTCACACTATCCATTTTTTTAAAAATAATTCTATTACTATTATATTTCTATTCAATTTTTTTCGTGCAAGAGATAGAAGGTAGATAGAAGAAGGTAAAGATTCTTCGGCAGAATATCCTTCGAATCCAATTACTTTCTACTTCCAATCTATGTAATAAGGTATTCACTTTTAACGAAGAGTTTGCATTTTATTTGGTGAAATACACAGGAGAGGGATTCGGTGGTACTTCACTTTTTCTTTGTTTGCCCTTTTATCTTGCCTAGTGGTGAACGATAGCAAGTGATAGCACTCTCGAGCGCCGCAAACGTTTCGTTGAAAGTACCTTCAGATTGATGAAAACTAAGGGCGCGCGCAAGGGGCGGGTGAAAGCGAGGGGATGGACATTTGTGCGCGTTTGCTGTTTATCGAAGGGAATTGTGGTGGCTTTCACGTGCGCGCTCGTCGTCCGAAACGGTCGAACGCACTCCGAAAGGGAAGCGGCTCGAACCGTCGAGAATAATCCGCCTCGGCGAACAAAGTGTCGAGGTCGGACGTGGGAGACACGTGCGACCAGACTACGATGCAGTTTATCCGACTGCACTTTGCTGGAAGACGAGGCTCAAGTACATCAAGAAGAGAGAGAGAGAGAGAGAGAGAGGAGGGAGGGGAGGAGGGAGAAAAAGAAAAAGCAGAGAGAAAGAGATACTTTTCGAAAAATCGAGTGTATCGTCTAAATAATAATCTCTCGTCTATATTACGAAAAATAAATCGGATTTTAAGAGAAAGAATTATAAAATTGCAGTTTTCCGAAGATACAGTTTAATAAAATAGCAGTTAAGACCTGTTTCTGTAGTCACACATTCGCTGAGAAGTTCGATTGAAATCAGTCTCGAGACGCTAAAATGTCTTAATAGATAGATCTTGAAAGTCAATTAAATATTCTTCACGTGATGTCTAAAACTGTGATTTCTCTTCGGGTGAAATTAGTTTCGCGTAAGTTTTGTTCTTCGTGGTTCAATAATTAATTTTTAATAAAGGATTACATACAAATTTGAAAAGAATTTTGTTAGACTATCAAATAATTATTATATGATATGGACGTTCAAACTTGTTAGAATGTTAAAACTTTTTTGCTGCATCGTTCATCATGCTTGAATCTCTTACATAATTATTTTTATGGTCCAATAAAATTTCTGTATCTACTTAAAGTTTTAGACAAAACAAAATCCAGATTCCGTTCTTTTTGTATAGGTTCTAAGTTTCTTTAAGTTTCGTATTAATTAATATTGTAGAGAATCCGTTCAAACTAATTTATCAATGTGACTCTTGTTATTGATATTCATTGCTCTTGATTTTTTTCTTTAGATTTTTTTGTATGTAGATGCAATCATGTTAATATTAATAAATTGATTTCTTTTAATTACATATAAATATTATCAATATCTGTTTAATTTTTGTTATCAAGAATAAATTTAATTTTTTTATTTTAATTGCAAAAATATAACGTGAATGTTATATGTTGCGTTTAACAAAACTTTGCAACTACTGTAAGCTTTAATATAATTGATCTTTTTATTATCTCACTGAATTTAAATGTATAAATCAGTCATATAAAAATATCTTACAACAATTGTGAAGCTACGTTTTCTCTACTGAATCCAATCAGTGATGTGCGCTGTGTATTTATGTGAAGTCGACGCGCCATCATTATTTGTACGACGAGATCCAAATAAGCAGTGTGGTTCCGTGAACGTCGCATTATCACTCACGAGAATGTGTGAAGTATTGCAAGACGTGATTTTCTTTTCTATAATTAACAATTATTAGTGCACGATTGGATAACTCTTGCAATTATTTCTTACGTTACATAACATAACATACTAGAAGGTGATGGATATATTTCGAGATACATGTTTTGCGCGATCTCTTGTTTTGAAGTGGGAGTAAAAATAAAGGATAAGGGATAGGAATTACAAATTAGCGTCTTGCTTTCAAAGTATAATGTATTGTCGTATATTTATTTCATGCTATATAAAATATATTTTATCTTGCAAGTCTTGCAAGAGATGATGTTTCAAGGCGTTGAATTGCCTTTATTTTTTGCGACGTAGTGAGATGTCACTGCGTGATTATTTATGGAGATACCAAATGAGTTTTTTTCACATTAATAATTACCTGCGCGATTAAATGGTACTTGAAATTTTATAAACATAGAGGTATTTATTCAAGAAGATTTTTTCATAGCCTAAGGACTAAAATTGTATATATTATGAATAAGTAACATACATTATGAATTTAAGAAAATAAATAAAACATGAGAGTTAAATAATATTTGGCTATCTAGATGAGTGCTTAAAATCATTTTGATTTTAATCATAGTTTAAATTAATAAAGACGGTATGACGCTGTTGGTATGAAATTTATATTTGCGCGCTAAGAAATTTTGCGCCGCATTCTTGAGATTATTTGTTTGCTGGTTATTAGAGTTCGTTGAATTACGGAATGCTAATGTATCATAAGTTTTCTTCTTCTGTGTGATTGTCCTTTTCTAACGGTTAATTAACATATATTTTTTTAATAAAATATAATGCGGTATAAGCATTTCTCTATGATAATTAAATTCTTAAAAGAAAATGTATGCCGTAATAAACATCTTAGTAAATAAAACCATAATGAATATGTCGATTTTTCATATACTTGTTAAGTATAAATTATTAAATTATTACAAAGAATAATATTGAAAACATTTTCCACAAAAAAATATTAAATCATTATAAATAAATAAGATAATTAAATAAGAGAAAGAATTTTTGACCAAAGCAGATCTTGGTGCTTGGTAATATTTATAATATATACAAATTTGCAAATACATTTTTTAATTCTATAAGTGACACGTTGATTTGATTTGTTGGACTTGAAATACAATTATAAACTAAAACTAGAAATAACATTACAAATTATATTGATTGTTAATTTAATAATAGTGTTAATAAGCATCACAAAATTGCACAGAATTTATTGCGAAAAATATTATCTTAGTCGGGATTCGAACCTGATTTCAGGATTTTTTTCTTATTTGAAAAAAAACCATTCAATTAAGTATATCAACAGAAAAATATTGAGTTTTTAAGAAATTTTAATCATTTTTGACAATCGATTGACTTTTATTTCATCTGCGATAATTCCGATTTTCAATTCTATTTGTAACTCGTTTAATAAATAATATTTATAACGTTATTACAAGGAAATTAATTTTCGTTGAAAACAAATATATATTAATTTTAATATTTAGAAATATTAAAAGGGAACACTCCCTTTATAATACAAATACGCTTATGTTTTTCTGTCAGAACGGAACAGTCCTCTTTGTGCACGGAATATTACAGCTCGTGAGTTCGTTCGTGCCCAGATGAAATTCTCGCGGAACGCATGGTCGATGCAATTTTTCTTCACGACTCTGAGCATATACAGGGTTTTGCGCGTATTGCGTGAACGTCTGACGCGCAAATTTCGTCTTACTGGATTCGCCACGAGTAACTCTGGGCGAATTTCTCTCTAGACCGCCTTTCCGCGGCCCTCGTCTCGACATAGCTGTCACGATTCACAGCCTCGAAATACACTTCTCTCTTATTAGAGCTTAGCATTTCGTGGAGAAGGCGCTTGCGGAACGTGTGACGCCCGAGGGATTTGCAAGCACGGTGTTATTCTCGGAAACTGTTGCAACGGGATGCAAAAGCTTTGACGTATTAATGCATCCGACTATCATAATGAGCGTAATGTATTCAGTGGTAAGTCTAATTAGGAAATTGTAGAAACCGAATCGTATAATAAATATATATTATATATAGGTATTTTTAAATGGCTTTTTAAGAAAATATCAAGTTTTAAGGATACAAAAGTCAACAAATTTTAAGGATAGCGAGGGCTCACACTTTTTATGCGAGTTGTTTATGATGCGTTTTGTCAGAATAGGGTTGTCAAAGAAATCCCACTTAATTTCCATCTCGTTTACTTGAAGTAAAAGAGGGACAATGTAGCACTGAGAAGAAAAGCCATGTGAAAGAAAATGCATGAGAGCGTATTTAAATCGTACATTCTGGCGTATATACTGAGTATACACCTTAGAAAAGTTCGTACAAAGGCGCGCATGTAGATTTCATTCATTGACAAACCCAGGAAACGGCTCATTTTTTGAAAAAGGTCACAGCATTTAAGCTTTTCTATTAATTCTATGGGTCATTCTTTTTATTTTACAAACTGCTCGTTCAATTTTTATGAAACTTGGTCTGGGTTAATTGATAATACTTTATTCGAATTGAAGTAAAAAATAAAAAATTTTTAATGTAAATTTAATATGAAGGATAGAATTAAAAAAAAATAATTTGATTCATAAAACTCGTTCAGAATTTTTAATTGCGAAGTATATAACATCAAATTTCCAATTTCGCTTTATTTGAAGCTCATTAATGCTATGTAAACAGTATTAATATTTCCAAACTGACTTTTAAACTTCAATTATGAATCTTATGACACTACATTCTCTTTCATGGAAGTTATTCTTTTGAAATTTGATATTTTCAGATTACTATATATTCAAGCTCAGAGATATCAAGAACTCCTAAAATCAAGTTTGACGATAACGAGATTATATTTTGAAATATGAATTTTAGTATTCTGAAACCAGAATCAAATTCTATTAGAAAATAAGATCTTCCGTAAGTTATCTTGTTAAAAAACTTCAATCCTCGGAAGGTTGAAGTTCATACGCGATCGTTATAATTTTATGATATCGTCAATTTCGTATCGTTTGTCTGTAAATTTCTACATTAGAGACATTCATCGACATGACGATGAAATTTTATTTTCGGTCTGTCGCTTGCAGGAGCCAACCGCTCGATTCCTGTCGGACGTGTTGGAAAGTTCGATCATTCAATTAACGTCCGGACGGATCTGACGCGCTGAAATTGAATCATTTGGTCTCGCGCTAGTAACAGGAGTTCGCCGCGGATCGACAGAGACCCCCCCCTGAGTCTCAGAACTTCGTAATCAAATCATGGGCTATCGTTAATTGCTTCCGCGTATTCGATCGTAAACAACCGTATTGGCGATCGAACCTCTTAGGTCACGATGCCAGCTCGGCGCTCCATTCCTTTCTCTCTCTCGTGGACTTATTAAACTTCTTGACGTTTATCCGAACGCGAAGTTGCGTTTCCATTCCTGGGAATTTCTCACCTTGGACATAGTAATAGGAAATATCTGATGGAAGTCGACGGACGAAACGTGGTTATTTTACCTCCCGTGGTTTCTCCTTCACCTTCTCTTTCAATCAAATTTAATTGCGGCGGCGCACTGTCCTTATTACTTGCGTCAAAGCTTCTTAATAACGCGTCAGTCGAGTTAACAGCAGCCTATTGCAGTATTTGTAGAATCTGTAAGGGCAATTGCGTCAGTCATTTTGAAATAAAAACGATATTTAAAAGTTATCCAACATGACAGATATTATTGACGGGATTATTGACATATTGACAAGGAACGACGAGTTATACGAGATGGGATGGGAAAAAAGGATACTTTATATGATACCAATATGTTACTAAAATATTTACGCTCATCTCGGTGCTTGTTTTATTCGCGTGTCTGCATGCGGAATATTTGTGAAAATTTCGCAATGGCGGGTGATTTGCTATTCAAACATTTTGATATTTTGCGAGCCGTGTTAACCGAGCTCATAATCGAGGATCACCGGCAAAGTCCCATAATTCACGTCCGCTCCGGGTTCGTAGATCATTCCGCGATGTCGGGATCCCTTGAGCGCGCATTGTTTATTCCACATTGTTCCGCGTCTGCGAGATAAAAAAGCGTCATTGAATGAAACGAGTTAAAAAGACACGTGATAGTTCTCCCGCACGTCCCTCTAGAATATCTATATAATCATTGTCCTGTTCGACGTGTGTCCTTATTATGCCTGTCTTTTCTCCTTCCGGCATCTGGCACCCTCGAATCCACCCGCCAACATTTTCATCCCGTTCCCACGATACTTGGGATCTCGTCTTTTACCTTCCTCGCCGTCTCGCGGAAAGGAGCCTCTTCTCTAATTCTCCATCTCTTGCTAATTCTCTTCGCGGCACAGGAAGTTTGTCCTCCCATTATTATTTCCCCATCCTGTAGCTCACTTACTTCTTTATGTTGCCTCGTCGAAGTCTACGATGCCACTCGAATCTATGGTGGCTTACAACGGGCTGGGATAAAAGCCCCCTCCCGAAAGCTCTTTCCGCGCCCTTTTTAATACATGCCGCTTAATTTTTCATCGAGCAATCCCGCCCTCCTCCAGAACTGCATTATCCCTATACTCGGGGGCTGATCTCAGTGAGATGTTCAGAACGTGTTTGCGTCGATGTTTCTTTCAGTTTGCAAAATACATAGCTTCTTAACCTGCCAATTCTCCTGTAAAGTATACGGTAAAAACGATTTTGCTGTACCTAAACATTTAGACATAGATCTTAAATAAATTTTGTTGGACTAATAAAATAATTATATAGAGCGCTGATTGCTGAAATGTCAAAACTTTTTACAGTCATACTTGAGTTTCCTATATTATTTTGATGGTCCAGCAAAATTATTTTCAAATCTATATTTATCTAAATGTTTGGATACTTCAACAAAATATATATACAACGACTGAATTGTTAAAAGTAATTTTTTTTGTAACAATATAAGCATTGATACTATCGCTTCATTCATGTTTTAAAATAATGCTAATAACGTTCAATTTTTCAGTTATATATTTATGATTTAAATACTTCGACAAAATATAACCACTCTGCCCCGCGTTATGACACGCAAATATTATATATAAATTTGTGGGAATCAAATCGCAAATACAGCGCAAACGTTATTTATATTTCCGCGCGAATGATTTCGCGCGCGATCATTTTTTGATCGCGTTTATCGTGCAATTTGACAAACAGTGACGTGTTTCGTGAAAAATAAATTTGCGCACAAAAGCGTGCAGGGCGCAATGCAGTGGGCTTTACGGCGGCTTTATCCGTCCCGGTCCGATTAATGAGTCATTGCTAATTCAGCGCGAAATTTACTTCCACCACGACCGACGCGGGCGCGTTCATTTACGCGGGCGAGTCGTTTACGAGATGTACGTACGTACGTACGTATGGTACGTATGTACGTACGATTCGTCGACGAGCGTGTCACGGAAACGAGAATAAAGTACGCTGTAACGACCAGGGATCAGTTGGCCCACGAGCCATTATTTTCCCTTGATCCAACGAAGGGTCTCTCCGACTCTGCTCCCCCACGTATAGCGTGCAAGCTACTTTATATACATCGCGACGCCGTGTACGTGGCAATTGAACTTTCGCATTCACTGCCGTGATACTTCGTCTATCTCGATTCTCGCCGTGAGATCAACTACGCGAAGTAGCTTCCTACGAATAAATTGCTACGTAAAGTTTGGTAACACGGAACAGCAAGGCATTAATCATCCGGTTAAGGTGCATCCTATAGACACGTAATAGTGATTTTGTCTTGGGATTGAAGAACCATTGGAAATGTTAGAGTAACGATTTTTCACAAGTAAAATATATATTTGAGAGAAAAAGAATCATAAGTATGTGTGAAAGATTGATTACGATGCTTTAAATTATTTATAAAATTGAAAATGTTTTAGGAGCTACATTTTTTAAATCATCGTAGAGAGATACATTTTGATAATTGACTCTGATAATTATTTATAATATAATAGTCGTCAAATAATATTTATGAACACAAAAATTTTGTGATTCGCTAATTTAAATCATAATCATCTTTAAATAGAAATATTATCACGATGAAGAATAATAGAATTGTCAACGTGTTAGACACGCGTTGTATTAAGTATCGATTTCTTGATTCCATGTCTCGAATGCTGAAATAAAGTTCATTGTAACAACGAGGAGTTACCTCGAACCATCATTTCTTGTTGATTCAACAAGGGGTTCTAACAGTTACGAGATATGTTATCTATATTAGATAGAATGGCAAGATAATAGTCTAACTGATAATTGGGAAATATATTTAAGCTGTCGATTTTATTTTGCTTTGGCAAAGATGAAATTTCCTAAATTAATGTATAAAATTTCATCAAAACTTCGATTTTTCAATTAATCTTTTACTTTATAGAATCTATTTTATTTTATGGAATCTAAATTTCATACGCCACATGCACGGAGAAAGTGATTTTGTTGAAGTATCTATAAAATTAGCTTAGATACAAATCTGAAAATAATATTATACTATCTCAATAATTAGATATATTGAACAAGTTAGAATGTCAAAACTTTTTGTAACATAATCATCATGATTGTACGTCCCCATATAATTATTTCTATGCTTCAACAAAATAATTTTCAGATCTGTATCTAACTAAATTTTTAGATAATTAACACAAACGTTTTTTCCATGCATAGAAATCTTGATAATTTTCCTCTATATAATCTCAATTGGTTGAAATGCTCAAAATACATTTACAAAATTTCTACACATATATTATATATAGTTGATATCGCGGAGATACATATGTTTTATTTTCAAAGTATTCATAATTTATATCAAGTTGTCCGCCAAGACACTCCATCAATAATGAACAAAAGTCCATTTCGTTGGATCAGTTAAGGATCAAAATTATATACAGAATACGTCGACATAAATTATTGCGCTTTCAACGTGCATTATCATCTTTTCTATCGGCAATCAACGATAATATACGAGCACGAGCGATTCGCGAATGGTTTTATCGTGCCATGGCATCGATTGCTTATCTAGTCTGCTACATCGAATACGCTGCACGCGTATAATATATGCGGCACGTGTTACCCGCACTGGGGGGCAATTTTAAAAGGCGATTCCTCGTGGGAAATTAAAGCGCGAGCGCCAAAATAGAATAACTATGGGCGTCCGCGCTCGATTTCCGGTTGCACCATGCGATCTTTTTCGCTGTCGCGCCAGAAAAAGCTATCGCTGAAATTTTTCAGCTCACGCGAGCTTTTGACACTTTCCCGACGTGTCGTCGATTGAGTTACTTGTTGCGTGCGTTGCGCGACACGCGAGAACGAAACGTTAAGAGAGAATTTTGCCCCATTCAAAGTTCCGTTTGATCGACCGACGATTTAGAATCGTGTAAACGAATGGCATGCTTGCGGAAAAGCTACAAGATTCTCTGAGTCGTGAAAGGGATTTTCACAGTGATTTTTAGAAATGATATTTCTTGTATTGTATGACACACACACACACACACACACACGCGCGCGCGCGCGCACGCACGCACGCACGCACGCACGCACGTATACACACTGTAATTAGAGATATATCGTGTATTAGAAATATATTATACTTTCAAAATGCTAGTCTAGTTTTGAATTTTTATATCAGCTTAGGATTGAACAAATATATCAAGAAAGAAATATTTACATTCTCTATTACAATCATATTACAATTTGGAAATTTATTTTAAATAAAATATTCATGGATTATTTTTTTTTGTTTATTCTGTGTAGATTATTCGATATAACACGATAAAGGAAACGAATGTTTAATGAAACAATATTGATATTATACATTTTTTTATATTATATTATATGATAATTGTAATTTAATTAGAGACTTAGTCGCGATAAGAGAGTCTAATTTGAGTTTTTATGTCAGATTTGGATTCAATAAAATATATCAAATATTTATTCTCAATTACAACCAAATTACAATTTGTTGAAAGCAGCAGTACGAATTGATTTTTCTATTTATTTTATTCTGCAGACTTTTTATTTGTACGATAAAGAAAATGAGAGCGTTTAATGGAACTATGTTTGTTGGAGACGGATGAGATTGAAATGTAAAGTTTAGCACTCTCTTCCGGCACGGGACAACTGTCTGATTGTTTGTAGCGTACCTTTTTCGTGCGTACAAATATTTTATCCTCCAGATACCTTTTGGGGGAGCAGCGTTCCTGAAGTTCTCGGGCGCCTCTTAATTTTATTAGGGCTACCGGCCTTTCTTCTCTCGTCTTGGTCTGGAAAGAGAACGACTACATCATCCTTGTAGCCGCCTTTTTAGCATCTCCCTTCGGAATTCCCGAAGCTTATTAAACGTTCGAGTAGGCAACGCAGTACCTAACCTCACGTTTCACCTCCACTTCCCCTTCTTGCGACTTTTAATTAATGAGGCGGTATCGATCGACGATGGTCGCAGGGAGTATTTCCAATTTGTAGAAGTACCTTCATAATGGCGACGATAACGTCGCCGGAAGTAGTTCTTCTTTTCGAAATATGATCGAGCATTTATTTTGCTAAAATCACAAGGCACGTTTTCCTCCCGAGCGTACAACTTTAATAGGTACTTTCTTTTCTTTTATCCGACGAAATTGTAGTACTTTAAAGAACTTGAACTTCGTTTGAATTATAATACTTAAATAATACGTGCTTTTTAATGCTTCTGTAGTTAAATTTTTAACGTTGCTTCAGTAGTAAATCTTTAATAAAGATTAAATATTTAAATGACATTTTTATACTATTAAAGTCAATTATTCGATCTATATTGCCATTAGTTTGATATTATTGAATTGTGAAATAGATCAGAATATTATGAGGTAAATGAGAAGAATGTTTCTCGTTTGAAACTTTGAGGCATTTAATTTTTAATTTTCACGATGAAGAGTTGCTACTCTGGTATCGTTCGAAAATTCTCACTGCATTGTTGATAATTTTCCAGTAAATACAAGGAGGATGAAAGTCTCGGGGTAAATACACGAAGTGGATAATCTCCTTTCAGCGGTATTACTCAAGAGTGCTGGCGGGTTCCTTTAGACAGGATGGCCAAGAGGTCCTTCCACAATGGCGGAGATTCTTTCAGCCACTGTTATTCGACTCGAGGTGAGCCGGGAGGATTTCCTACGGGAAATTACTTTTCCAGGAAATCGCGCCTAAGAAGGCGACTGCTTGCGCAATGTTCGGGAAATCGGTTTCCTTGGAGTTCGCAAAAACGACGATTCCTGCCATCACGTCGGGATGAGCCTCCCTTTATCTTTTTCTCATCAAAGCTGAGCATTTGTTCCTCGGCTTAGTGTCCACTAACGGAGCGTTATCGTTTGTCGATCTAGATCATTCAAATATCAGGTTAATCTTTTATGTAGCTTTAGTATTAGTGCTGCTTCTTTTGAGACTATTGATTATTTAGTAGATTAGAGAGAGACAATTAAATGGACGAAATCATGAAATAATATAGGAGCTTCTCTCTTATTGTCTCTTATCTGAATTTCCATGCCATTTATCATAATATACAAGAAGTAATTACATTATGATTATTTGAACTGTCACACCATTTATCATAATACACTAGAAACAATAACAAATATAATTGCCATCAATTTGTAGTTTCGTTTAACTGTTTTTATTTTTTATTCCTTCTGCGTGTACATAAAAATGTTTTAACGAAATATTACAGATTAACAAAAATTTTCAAATTGTATAAAAGATTGAAATTGCATTCAATCAAACATACAAAACACATATTATTGCGTCAATTAATTGAATACATTATGCGGTCTCAATATTTTATACAATTTGAAAATTTGTATTATCCTATCTAATTATCCCGCTTTATTTTAAACTAAAATACTTGCGTATATATTTTAAACGACGAGTCTAATTCGTTCCTTTTTACATTAGTCGAATTTAACATAATCCAATAGCAGTATCTCTCTTAAAAAAATGAGTAGTGACGTGTAATAATTTTCCACTTATATCAAACTGGATTATTTCGAGGGATTAAATTGGTCGCATTGGGACGAGTACGATCCACTTTTTACCGAGTACTCGGGGCTCGGGAAATATTTTTGGTCCAATTCCTGCTAGCTAGCTGAGCTGTCGGCACCGTGGCATCTCGGACGCGGTCTCAAGTGGCCGGATCACTTGACCCAGCCCAGCCCTAGCTGGCAAATGGAGCCGAGAAACGAACAAGAGTGGAACGACCACGATTTGGCAGGTGCTCTTAGAAAAGCACACTAAACACGCATGTTTTGGCGCCGGGCGCAACGCGTATCGATCGTTTGCGTGCGAGTGACTCGCGTGGGAAAAGCTGTCCTGTGCCAGGAAGGCTTATTTTGTTCTGGGTTCAGAAAGATCTTCATCATACTGTAATAATCACGTCCCGAAATACATGGTATTAAAACAGATGTTTATCCAACACAGATCGCTAGTCCTCTTTTTAAGAAATTTGACGAATTTGTGGTTATTGCAATTTTTCTTGACGATGAGACAAGAGTCAATAAAACTTTTTAAATTATGACCGATTCAAGAACTTTTAGTAAACTTTTCGTAATGATTATGCCTTGTATATTTTATTAATTTTTCTAGAAAATCCTAAAAACTGACCGTCCAATTATTGACATATTTTATATCTTAATGATATAAGGATTACGAACTTGTGAAGACATAATATATGAAATTTAATACATCTTGCGCCAGCTAGTTCTCAGACGAAACAACAGGTAATTGTTTTGGCATACTCGATATACTAATTCTCGAATAAGCTATAGTATATTACACAAACGCGAATTAACGTTGTTAGTCGACGTGCATAAACAATTCCGGATTTTAATAATGAATCCGCGCAACATGGATGTGCAAAATTCCGGGATTAGATCATTGATTAAATATTATTATATAATTCACGTCGGTTACTAGAAATCTCCGGATGCTGTACATGCTGACTCCGCTATTCTTATTTGCAATGTCTGCGTGTACAGCGCATAATTAATTATCGAACTTTAGTAAGGACTATAGCCACTCTGAAAAACTCGGTTAAATTACTTGACGAGCTAATTAAGAATGACGCTTATCTCATTAGACGATACCGTCCGACGACCTTATATTCAGTCGATTCGCGTACGTTATTAATAAACGATGTCCGAAATAGATTATACGAAAATTAGATTTTTGAAAAAAAGAGAGGTCGACATTTTCGATCATTAATTCGATCGCATTAGTTCTAATATTGAATAATTTAACAAACGTATGTAATTAATAAAAATATATAAATCAACTTGAAAAATATATATCATAGTTTAAACTAATGAAACAGTGAAACTTTTAATATAAACAGAAAGAATTCTATATTTAAGATCAAAGTTTAAATGGAGCTTAGTGCTCGATAATATTCAGATGCAAATTTGCAAATTTTCTCAGTTCTGTAAACTGCGCGTCAATTCGGTTTATTGTACTTGAAACAGAATCATAAACTGAATATAACATAACAAATTGCATTGATCATCAATTTAATAATAAGATAATAATAAGATTCTAATAAGCAACTTAAAACTACAAAGAACTTATTGTGAAAAATATCATTTCAGTAATGATTTAAACTTGGAACTCCTGCTTTTCGAGACGAGCGTCTTAGGATTCTTTCTCCTATTTAATTTATTCTTATCGGTGCACTTATAATTTATTAATATTATTAATTTTCATTAAGCTCATATATATTTTGAATCTGATGTTTATATTATAAATTCATAAGTATAGACGTTTTAAAGATATTTGCAATTCTAAAGAAACCTATTATAAAATATATGCTAGAATATATTTATCTCGCAAGTGTGCGAATGTCCTTTTTAAATATTATTTGGAAGAGAGGGCTAATTATTACTGAAGTCAATATTACTGTGTCTTATCAAGGTAACCTGAGGGTTAAGCGAAACGCGAGACTTTCTAGAGGGCTTGTACCATTAGATTCCGTAAATGGAAACTTGCCGGCAAATGGCCCCGGACGTGGCGTGGAATAAAGCACCTTTCACATGTATGGTCATCATGCAGCGAGATAGACGCCGTAGGGAAGGATAGGCGTGGAAAGATGGAAGTCAACTTTGCTCTTCATTAACCTTTTCCCGTTTTGTTTTGCAAATGAATTCAATGGCGTCGCTTCTCTTTCTTCCGTGTAGCTGGTCGCATCGCCTAATGGACTGATCACCGGTTGCACATTATGTAAATATAGTCGCGATTGAGGAGGATTAATGCGATTTCTCTCTTGTATTTACAAGGTACACTTGAATAGTTTGGAAATTACTTACAATACTATGTTTATTGCAGAAAAGTTATTTCCTTTCGATAAGAAAATGCGTGTCTATTACTGCGATCAATAAATGTATAGGGTAAGGTGATACAATTTCGAACATGATGCAGTTCTGAACGAAATGAAATTTAAATCCAAATTTTTGAGATTCAAGTTTGATAATCCTCTCATTGTGTAGACGATATTGAACTAAAAGAAAATATCAAGAAAAAATCAAACTTGAATTTCGAAAATTGGATTTAAATCTTATTTCATTCGAAATTGTATCCTATATATTTGATAGATATTTTTCACATTGCGCACGCGCACAATTAGGAAGATTTATCAATCACGGACAATCTCAACAATAAGCGGTTGTTAGGCTCTCGTTAAAAATGGAGTCTTGCTCGCCTCGAGCTCGACTGGCCTTATCTGGCGATTATTCACACTTTCTTCTCTCTCCGAACAAGCATGGTTGGCAATACCGCCGAGAGAGCATTAACCGTGCTTAACATGGAATAATAATGCCATGTTTGGCTGGCCCAGAGTTTGAACACCGCAAAGAGGATGCTCGATGCTCTACGCACGAAAATCCTTACTCACCCGCGCCTCTGAAAAGCATCTCTGCGCCGTCTCGACGCGGTATTACATTTAAAAATTCATTGAGGGATGAAGTTCGGTGCCAAGAAAACGCTCTCACTCATCTCTCCCATAACATATACTAGAAATGGCTTACCAACTTCAATTCCAACATTTTCGACCTCTTTGCTTCGGTCGAATTAGCGGGATATTGCGAAAATCCCCATTCGGGAATTTGAAGACATGGTTCAGCCAGTTAATGTAAAATGTTATTTCTCCGGAATTTCAAATATAACTTTTTGAAAATCTTGGTATGAGATTAAATGTGCAGTTGAAGAGATAAAGGATAATGGCCTATTTTGTTATAGAATGGTAGTGGAAGAGTGAAGAAAGGAGTCAAGAATCGAATTAAAGTTTTATGAATCACTGGTACTGAGCAAATCTTCTGAATCCCAGCTCGAAATAATTTATAGATGAATCGAAGAAACTTTTCTTCACTAGCATAGAACAAATGTTACTACGTTTCTATTATTTAACGCTCGTTTTTCAACACAAATTTATCTGCCATTAATTATACCGGTGTTCAAAAATAATTCGTGAAAAATATTCAGAAACGTAAGATTTTATTTTTTCAGTATTCGACATTTATCTCCTTTATTTTCCACTTGATTTTTCGACGCCCAACATTCCTTCTATTTGTATATAAAATTATCCCGATACTTTTTATATAAATTTATATTCTAAGTTAAAACGAAAAGAATTATTTTGTTGAAGTGTCTAAAAATTATAAATAAATTAACTATAAATTTAGATCTGAAAATAATTTTGTTAGACTATCAAAACAATTATTATGGATGCTCAAGCTGATTGCTAAAATTTTAAAACTTTTTCGACATTGCTTGAACTTCTTATATTATTTTGATTATTTCGACAAAATTATTTTCAGATCTGTATCTAAATTTTAGATAATCAGCAAAATCCTTTTTTTCACTGTTTAATTAATCTAAGTAATCTTAAAAAAAGAACAATATTTTATCAAATGGAATGTGTTTATTCATCTAAATTGCGAAAATTTTAACTTTATGTTATATATTCTCTGCTTTTTTGCTTGTATTTTAACTTTTTCTAATTTCGCTGAAATTGCACTTATTCGCAAATAGTTAAACGACAATGGACGAGCTTTCAAAAAAGAAAAACAGAGAGGAATCAGTTCATCGGGCAACATCGTTTTAATAAAATTAGTTTGTCCTATGGATTGACTTCGCTCTAGAAGCAACGGACTTGCCTCGCCAGAATAGATTCTCCGGGAGGGAGGGGGGGGGACCACAGCAAATATTTATCCCAACGATCGCGTACGTAATAGCAAATATGACTATTCCGACATGGCCTACCGGATATTCACGCTAGAACGATCCTGGCGATCAATTTTCGCTTATTATACCTAGCAACATTGTCGATCCCTTTGTTTCGTGGATTTCGTAGTGCGCGCGAGATCCAACATTGATTGTACATTAAAGAGAACATTGCGATTCGCAGTCCGTGCGAACATAATGGTTCGATAATGGCCGAATCTCGAGCATTAAAAGTAATGCTTACAATACAAGCAATAATTTATTGTTATGAACGCGCTCGCAATATCGACCATTAAGACTTATATAGAATTTTCCGATTTTCACACTCCGAACTTGTAATGCGATGCTCATTGATTACTAATTAATAATGCTTGTTCTTTCTCAATTCATGTGAGTAGCGCATGTAATGCCATCGAAATGTAATACAATTTTGAACATTTTGCACACTCCCGAGTTGTTAAAGGGCGACAAACTTAATTCGTATACTAGTTAGCTCATTGTTATTCGCATTTCATAAATTTCCCGTAATTGCGTTCGCTAATTAGCACCGCTTGTGAGTAACTTTTATACACGAATATCAACTCGAATTATAAAAATATATTCAAATACACCATATAATATTTAGATTAACTCCATTCCGCTTTCAGTTGAAGCCACATTAAAACCCACCTCGGAATATGCGAAATTCGATGTGAATACAAAATAATATGTCTCCTCATAATTATCGTACACAATTTGAATACAAGATCATTTTTTTATTGCGGCAATATTCCGGTGGCTTGTCGCATCTTTTAGCATGATTTAATAAAGCGACCGCTAAGAATAACGTGAAAATGCGAAATTCGTCGGATTGAAATTTCGTGGGAGTTTTTTTTTCCCTACCCCCCGTATGGAATTCGTATTTCGAATTAATGAAAATCTTCTGCGTCCGTGCGCGTAATATATATCTCTCAATGTCCAAACTTTTTATTCTATACGCGTCCGACTTGCACCGTATGCGAAAATATTCGGAATGGTCACGACGTATACGGTCATGCGAATATTTATGCTATGCGATCCTCGTTGCATGCACATTAGTGTCGTTTCGCCTGGCATTTAATCCCTAATCGGTGGACAGCCGTCACTTCTTTATCGTGGCGGTGTGTCACGCTTTATTATACGTTTCGCGTTGCATATCGTGCACGTCATAACGACTACGGCTCGCGAACAATATCGGGATATATGAACTTTATACGCAGGGCACACGGCAACGCTTTAATTAACAAGCTCTGCGATCGGCGTCCAAAGAATGCTCGGGCATTCGAAAAACGTATGAAAATATTCGAGTTTGTTTGAGCATGCCTGTTCGGCGCAACGACATGTGAGGGTGACTGTTTGGTCGATGATAATCAACGCATTTACGACCCCTCGGGCTCCAATTAACTTTACAGGACGATTCACAAGTGAATCGACGTGAGATTGAAATATTAATACGAAATATGTTTTTGTTTTACCATATATACGTTTAAATCTGTCGCGACATAATAAAAACGCGGTAAAGCAGCATACAAACGTTGAAACGAATTTGTTAATTGTTAGTTGCGTTAAAGTAATTGTTATGACATAAAGCTTTTATGTTTCTAATTTTTTGTGCGAAACGAAATATATATATATATATATATATATATATATATATATAATAATAACTAGAGTAGTAAGTAAAAGTAAAGTAAGAGAGTAAGTAAAGTAAAAGTAAAGGTAAAGGTAAAGGTAAAGGTAAAGTACGTAGGTAGTAATAAATAAA
>NW_012130068.1:5696063-5713729 GCF_000143395.1 Atta cephalotes | reverse complement strand
TTTAGGTTACGGTTAAACGGTTAAAGTTTAGTTTAGTTAGTACGTAATAAAGTTACTTTATTTAGTTTACTTTATTTTTTAGTTTGTACGAACGAAACGTAATATATATATATATATATATATATATATATATATATATAAAACTGAGAGTTGTAAAGAAAAATAGAGATGTAAAAGAAATAAGGAATAAGGGAATAAGCTGGATGATAATAAAATATAAAATTCGTTTTGTAGCGAAATATAGTTCTCGTAGATATCCTTTAATAAAGTCTGGTCACGAACGATTTTGTTAAAATCCTACGAGAAAGAAAGATAAAAAGAAATTTTATTCACTTCAAGTTTTATATCAGCCAAAAAAAGAATTTGGTTTATAAAAATATAACTATTCTTATTCATTTATCCACATATCCACCTATTCTATATTTTCTTATTTTTAAATCTAAACAAAATTATATCTTATTTATTCTATTTATTATTATACTATATTACTAGTTATTGGGAAGGGGAGGAGTATTTTTATTTTTACAATTTTTTTAATGCATCCTCTAATATTTTTCCGCTATCTTATATCTACTTAAAATCTGTACTTACTATATTATATTTTTTTTTATTGGATCATCAAAAATTAATTACGTAGAGAATTCAAACATAATTAGCAATGCTACAAAAAGTTTTGATTTTCTAATAATTTAATTTTCTAATAATATAAATAATCTTGATTATTCTAAATAATTATTTGGCTAGTCTAATTATTTTTTTATATCTGTGCATCTAGTTTATTAAATTTTTTAATACTTCAACAAAATCGTTCTTTTTGTGTACATACTCTCTGTGTCTCACTTTATAATCTTAATTAAGATTATTCTATAATCTTAAATTAAAGTTACAGAGTAAAACGGTCTAAATTAGAATGAAATAATATATATACAAACAGACAGTATACGTATCTTTCTCAGTCGTAGGATTTTGACAAAATTGCTCGTGGCTAGACACTGTATTACAGTCTCTAATAGTTTCTCGTATCCTGCAATTTGTTTAATGTGAACGTCAATGCCGACACCGCACTGTCAAACCGCGGTCGAATTCGCGGCGTGCCGAGATAAAGTCCGGAAACAGTAATCGGCGATCCTGCCAGTAACAGATAACTGGTGATATATCGTATCCATTTCAGCTGTACCCTTGACATACTCCTTAAGACCGATATCGTATTACGGAATGCACGAGAGGGATCGCGTTAACATCTCATCGATTCGTTAAATTGCGCCATTAATACTATACCCGAAAACGAAACCTATACCGACGAAATCCTGCCTCTATATAGTGATTTTGAGATGGTCAAGCGAAATCAGATAGTGTTCCTCGACGAAAAGGAATCTTTCAGCACTCGATTGATACTGTTTGATAATTTTGATACTAATGGATATTTTTCTGTGGCGCTTCAATTTGTTTCAATTACTCGAACGTATTCCGTGTAGATATAAATACAACGAATGCTAAAAGAGTGAAATAATTAATTATTTCTTCTACTAAAAATATTGAAATATAAACAGCTTTTGAGTTATAATTGATGGAGATAAAAAGAATTTCAGGATATGGAAATAAATTAAGAGTAACAAGATTAAAAGTTATTGGAATAAAAATACACAATAAAATTTGATTTTATTTTATTGTAAAACAACGACAGAAGGAAAATTATTTGTTGCATTAATTGCATCTGTTATTAAATACACAATTATCGAAAAAATTGAACTAACTGTTTATATTTGTAGAAGAGATTTTTCATTTATCCTAGGAATATTTCTCTTGATACTCGAAAATCTTCAATTAAACAACATATGTGCTGTTAAAGAAGATCATTACAGTAATATTAAGTAATCTTTATCTGGCTGGCTAATTGTAAGAATCTTCTCCATTCGCTTGTTCTGATCTAGCAACGAGCGACTTACACAGGGTATTAAAATTGTTCTCCGCGCGCATTTTGTTACAAGCAATGTCGCAATTAAACAATTCTTTCCAGCCGGCTGCACGACAACAAGCCTCTTGACGAGGCAAGTACGCAATAAAAAACCGTTGCGGCTTGGAATTTTTTAATTACTATTGGAAGGGGGGAGATGAGAAGAAATTTCTTGATTCCCCCTATGTCAGAATCGCTTTGGTGTGCCCTCGAAACTCCTTTGAAGAGTTCTAAATAAAATATTTAAACGGTGGACCGACCGCGTACAAACGATCCGATGACGTGTCTCTATTTTTACGTCAGAGCTATCTAAAGTAATCGTATTCGAGAAATTAAAGTCACGAATGTAAACGATCTTTCTCGAATATAAAGAAGCTTATTTTGAAAGAGAGGAGATAGAACTTTTGTTTGACTAAGAGAAACTCAGAGAATATTTTTATTTAATTGAAACCTAATAGTAAATTTAAATAGCAAGTAAAGGAACTTGCTGCGTGTAAAATTGGCACTTTAATCTCAAATTTAAATATATGTATTTAAAAATATTGTTTTCTCTTCTTTTATTTTTTTCTTCTCAAAATTTCTTTATTAGTTTATAATATAGAACATATTTGTATGATGTCTTTATTATTTAATTGAAAGAGATGCCTTATATAAGAAATCTTGAAAATAGACAAGTATTTGTGTGTATGATTCAACAACAATGGGAAAAAAGCAAAAGAAAATATGATTGGTCCCACAGAGCTTAAGAGTAAAGCATTGATTTGATCTTAATTCTCTCTTGAGACAAGAAGCGTTATTATAGATCCTATATCTATAACATACAGATCCTATGTTTTATCATATTACTTCATCTTTACTTTCTCCTGACTTGCAATCCTCGCTGTCTTATCTACCTTTAATAAAAGTAGAATTTATTTCTAACGAGATTTCTCTTATATATATTAGAAATACAGAATTTTATATTCTATATTTTTATAAGAAATCGATCGTTTATGGTGTGCCTTTTATTTTTAATTGCCTGAGAAATATGTCCCCATTTTCGTACTCGTTTCCGACGTCGCCTAATGCAGGAGGGTGAATTCGGAAATGTTTATCGACCTACCGTGTGTCAAGGGCCGTAAAGGGAAAGGGGCTTTAATCGGTAGCGAGTAATCGAGGCTGATTCGACGTGAGGTAAATTCGTCAGATGAAAGTAAATCGTGGAAAGGGAAAGCGAGGGGCGGCACTGCTGTGTTGTTGCATAGGGTAACAGTGGCGTAACGGCTGATTCTGCGAATTCCATTCCCGTTTATAATTACGGCAAGGGGATGAGCCGGATGCTTGGCTCACTCAGATTCTTTGTTAATTGTGCCCTTTTTGTTAATGATGGCTGATATCGCTTTAATGAATTCTTGCCCTTCAAAACGCGACATATGGACTTAAATGAGTAGTGAAAATAATACAATAATAATTATTATTCAACTCGAAAAATATCAAACGTAAATTTTATCAAATTTTAATTATAAATAATATTATAAATATGTTTATACCAATGAAATTATAATATAGTAATTTGCTTCAAAACGAAATTTAACTTTCCTACAATTCAAAAATATTTTGTAATTTTTTTTTGGATTCGAAAAAATATTTATGATATCTTTAGTTAAAGAATAATATATTGTATAATTTTGATTTTAAATTGTGTATAATGTAATGTGCAGGAAAACTTTAATTAGGACAAGATCTATTCTGATAATTTTACAAGCTTACTAACATAATATCTAATTATATGAAACACATAATAAATTTATATTGCACAAACTTTGTTTATTCAAACTATATTATATCTGCTATGATAATAAATTATAATCATAACATCAAAACTGATTCGCATATTTGATATAATAGAGAATATTTTCAATCTTTCTTGATCATTTTTCATCTTTAAATTCTTTTGAGGAAGAAACGATTGTAAACTAGTTAAAGAATCCGTCATTACCAGACGCAGTAGAATTCAAATCGATTTCGCTTAGATACGTCAACCATTAAAAATTGATGAATGTCCTTACTACGCCCTACCAATAATACTCGATTCTTCTGATCTATTCGCGTTTTTACGTTAGAATCTTCTTTCTTCAAAGATCTGAACTCTTGTTGAAACTTCACAGCTTCGCCAATCGCGGAGAGATTCATCTTGTTGAGTTCCTCTCGTCATTACGCCACTGATCGCGACATAGGGATGGCGGTTCGTCGGTAGTAGGCGAAGATGCGAACGATGGACACGGAATGATAAACTACGGTTGTCGAGGGTCGTCAGAATCGACGAGGGCGATAGAAAAAGAAAGGAAGGAAAGGATGAATTCGTCGAATTGGAGCGACGACGAGTAGGATCGTTGGACGGGGTGCTTGCAAATTGCGCCTTAAAGTGGTGGAAAATCGGCGAGCGAGCGTGAGGGTGCACGACGAAATAAGTGAACCGTCTGACATTTATGGTTCGTCTCAGTAGAACGGTTTCTGCGTAGCGTGGAGTATTTTAGTCGCTTTAACATGCGACAGAAGTTGACGAGAAAGATCATCACAGAAAAACTGTGGGAATTTTATTTTACACGTTTATATTTTTGTGGCGTACAGAGATAACAAAAATTTTTGAAAATAGAATATTTTTTTACACCGCGATATGATAGTGTATGTCCGTGTAAATTATAAGTATCTAAATGTGCACGATATATAAAATCATATAAAATTGGATTAATTGTCTAAAGCTACCGTTTGCGGATTTCAATATTCCTGTTTAGTCTGTTTCGTTTATTTCGTTTCGAACATAACAACAATTTTAGAAGATAAATTTACAATAAAATAGGAATTATAGGTTCACCGCGCTCTCTGTATTTGTAAACCGCAAAACCATTACCGACGCAACATTATCCGATGACTGAAGTTTACAATGAAATAACCAATTTGCAATATTTAAGCTCTGCTAATTTATACGGCCGGTATCGCATATCTCGTGGCATTCACGTTATTTGGAATTTCAAACGCGGAGCACTTCTCTATTACAATACCGCGGTCGAGATCGATTATATACGTTGGAAGAGAGTGCCTGGATTCCCGATTCTACGAGCCAGGAGAATATTTCCATGTCATCGTAGAGACAAGAGGGGAAATGAATGCAATGCTCTCTTTACGAGATCATGCGAGTGATTCATGTTTCCTGATCCTACATAGAGACTTTTGTAAGGGTTCTCTTTTCCTCTCGAATGCGATTCTTGTGATACACGCCGAGTGTTCAAGCAGGGACAGGTACAGGGATACGATAAAAGCGAAAAAGGGGCGGCGATAAGTCGACGAACAGAAAAAAGGAAGTCTAAAGGATGCCGATAAATTCGTCCGGACAGAGGCAAATTGGCATATGAAATGATAATTTCGATCGCACGCGTCGTGGAGAGGCCCGGGGTAGTTGATAAATCGCGACTGCACCACCCTCAAAGTAAGACATATAGGGACGAAGAGGTGAGATAATCGCTAGTGGTCTCGAGACCGTCCGAAATACTGCTGCCCGATTCCTGGTCAGATTGTCAAGGACAAAGAACTACCCTCTTTGTCATTTTTATACGTTTATAAGATTTATCTAGGCTTTTCGAATTTATGACGCGTTTGAGATATATGGACGGTTATGTCCATGTAAGGTAGGTATTCTGTCCCGCGATAAAATTTGGATGGTAATAACAATTGTTTTATATTTGAATTATATTTCCGCATAAATCCGGATAATATCTAGTAATCTTCTAAAGGTATAAAAAAAAATCAATTGTTTTTTACGATTCACTTAGATATTATCCGCAATAAAATTAGTGTCTTAACTCTTTATAGACGAGCATGCTTGTTTGGATTTTGTAAACTGTTTGTTCAATTTTCGTGAAATTTGGTCTGTGGCGTAATTTGCTGATCTTTTCAATTCTAAGATCATAAGATCAGAAATAAAAAATTGAAACTGGTGGATTTAATATGGCGAATAAAATTTTTTTTAAATAATCTAATTATCATAAAACTTGATTTTAGAAACTTTTAAATGCAAAGAAACATCAAGTTTCTAATTTTGAATTTTTTATTAGTATTATGCAAACAGTTAATATTGATTTTCAAATTATTTTTGATACTATAAATTCTCCTTTATTGAAGATTACTTATCTTTTTACAATTCGAGATTTTCAGACTGTATTCAGCAATATTTCCTAAAGATTTTCTAAAATCGAGTTCCGTAATAATCAAATTCTCTTTTTGAAATTAGAATTTTACAAATCTGAGGCTAGAATTTCAAATTCAATATCCTGAAAATGCTTTAAAAATTATGTCTTCTTTAAGATTCTTTATCTTCAAAGAATTAATATTATAACAAAAAAAAATTATTGATTTGTATTAGTTTAATTTACTTTCAAAGCGAAATGTGACAAATAGAAAGAATCTGTATACATTAAAGGTTTTTTTAAATTTGTAATTGTTCTTGATTCAATATTATCCCCTAATTATCAAAATAAAATTTTCGATTATTTCAACAACTTTGCTGGTCCCGAAACTATACGTGACAAAGTTAAGATACATTAGATAAGAAGCTTTTGTGAATTAACCATTCTCTACAGTCACCAGATTTTTCTTCTCGTGCAGACGATAATTTACACCAGCGGGTTGCCTTTTGCGCGGGAAATACATTATGAGATACGTGGCGTATCTTCGCATCTTATCTTCATACGAAAACGCGACTGTGGTAAAAGGGAACACTGGGATGGTGAGCAGCACGGACTCGAGGGACACTCTGAAAACGAAAATAGTTCTTGAAACATCACCAACCTTTTATACCGCAGGCGCGCGCGTGTACTTATGTTCCTAAATAAACGTCGTGCGTGCGAAAAGTACACGCGTTCTCATCCATCGCTGGATAAATGCCTGGAGAACGTGTCGAATAGTGCCGAATAAATTATTAATACGGTAGCGAGAGAGTCTCGTCGTTTCTTCCGCAAGTTTCTGCTGGTATCGTACTCTGAGAGCTTTCGGATGTCACGATATTTACGTATTCAAACGGTTACGAGATTGTATGAAAGCTCGAGAGAGATTCTTTACCAAACCGGCGAGTAAAAGTCAAATTTGATGAAGTAGGTTTTGCATTTACATTTCATGCTTTATCCAATTTTAAATGCAGCTTGTATCCCTCTTGTTTTACAGAAGTAAAATTAGTACTATCTAATAGGAATGTAATTGAAAATAATTTTTTTAAATAACGACATTTAATAAAGCAGATAATATTTTATTAATATAAAAACGAACGGTTTTTTATTTCATTAATGTTATCGTTATATTAACTATTACAGATTTTTTTTTAGATAGATTGCTGTTAATTAATGCTGTGTGTTGATTTATTATGTTTTTCTGTGTATATACTGTTGAATGTATTATTGGAATTATATATCTGAATTGCAAATTCTACGAACGTTCAGTTTATTAGAACGTTCAGTTTGTTAAGAACAAATGGGGTTCACACTGTTATCGTTTCGTGAAACAGTTTGATTATTTAAAGTATAGGTGGATTGATTAATCTGCTACAGAGGCACAGGATCCGAGACCCAGCTACAGCTACAAAGGGTTCTATGCCGAAGTATCGTAATACCGTTACCATGTCGCTAACTTTCGATCGGTAAATATTTGCTTGGTCAACACCATTCTAACGCTATAACAAAAGTTAGTTCTAAAAAGCACGCGAGGCAATTGAGCGATTCGAGGGACATATGTTTAATCAGAGTTAATTCCAAGTACTATACTTTGAATATACCTATTACACTTGCGAAAGAAAAGTGTTTGATATTATATTTATGATTATAATTGTATGGTAGAATAATTATAGTTAAGAGTTTCATTTATACAGTTACTATATAATAGTAATATATTAGTATAGTTATATTTATAGATCTTATATAAAATAAAGAATAATCAAAATAAATAGTACTATAAATTATAAATTATAATTATTTTTGGTGCTAACTATATATTTTTTAGGCATGTAGAACAAAAATATAATAATTATTATTAATATTATAGCAGTAATAACTATAAAAATGGATCTCCTAATTATTTTTACCACGTAGTCATAAGTATCAAACACTTTTCTCTCAGTATAATACATTCATATACTGGAAAAATTTTCTTTTTATGGCGCAATATACAATCTTTCGTTTCCCACAGAGAATTTTGCAAGTTTACTTTTAATTTTTTGTAAAGTATGATTACAATAATTTATTTAGTCTGCCCTTATTATATGAATCTTATTTGATTACAATTAGCTGACTTAGGAAGCAGTGCAGGCGAATAAATATTGAAGAAGACACGGGGCTGGGGAGATCTTTCGAGGCAAATTATAATTTGCAGGCACGTAAATCTCTTGCTGGTACGACGTAAGAGGAGTGGGGGCGGTAGGACGCTTTATTTGCAGAAAGAAATGGGTAGACTCTTGTCGGTGCACGCTGCTGTTTGCCAAAAGAGCGCAGTATATTCCTGTGGTATCCTCAAATATTTATAAGTCTTGCAGATTGGTGGAACATCTCATTTGAAAATACACATACACGCACCATGGCCGTAGATAACTGGTATTGCAGCACTTCTGCAGGTCTACACTTTTGCCGTTATCATGCCATAAAGCGAGAAAATTGTTATCGCGTGTATACGCAATTATAGTTACGCTTAATACGATTACACAATGTATAGTTTTAGGTTCGTTAGAGCAAGCTCGGGCAATACCATTAAAAATTCCGGGAAATGGTTCTTCAGTAAATGCACACGATGAGAAACTCCAGTTAGCTCATTTTATCATCTCGCCGTTCAATGTTTAATTCTAGAGATTACGTCGAGTACATGTATGTTATCGTAGAGAAGTTGTTACCCTTTGCTCTACTAAGTTTGGCCCTTATCGAACTATACATATTCTATACATATTCTCTTACCTCGCCAGGACAAACGTTCGTGTGCATGAATGTACCATGTTCTGAAATATCTCTTGAAATTATATGCTGATATTATAATAAATCTTTATCTAATTATACGAAATTACATATCTAATACAGAGCCTCTGAGAAATAAAAACATATAAAAATTGAAAAAAATGTCTACTGAAAATGAGTAAGGTCGCCATAAAAACGAAATAATTGCGAAAATTTGAATCTTAACCTTCCTGCAATTTGAGTCTTTTTTCATTAGCAAAGTTTTACTCTCAATTTTCTTTCTCAGTTTTGTTCAAAGTTTAATTTAAAAGTTTTAACATTTGAGTTAAATAAGAACTGTTTGGTAATTTAAGAGATAATGTAGAGATCTTGAAAAGTAACTCGGAATTTTTCCACATTTTTTGAAAGTCAAGAACAGTAAAAAAAACTTGGACAAAAGAGATTGCAGATGGAGGGAACAAAAATGCAAACGATTGCAAACGAAGGGTGAAATATAAAAAAAAAACGTTTAAGAAAATTACACAATTGCTCACTTGGAGACATTGTAATTAATATAGGAGCAAAATATAATTAAATTGCGCGTCGTAAATAATGCGATCTCTTCAGAATTTATCGATTTGACCAGTTCAGCTTTCAGAGAGTATTTTCGCATTTCGTCGATTCGCATTTCGTGCGAGATTGCGAGTTGATTTGCGTCAGAGTGTGTCGGTCGACATCGTGGCGGGTTATATCAGCGCGGTATCTAAGATATTTATGATGCACGGTCGTCATGGCGCGGGTGCACCGTACTGCACGAGTGAGTAAAACCCCCGCGAGGGTCGCAGGATACATAAGGACGAGAGCGTGTTACATAGTGCCGCAGCACACGACATATGCCGTGACGTTTGTGTCGCCCGCCATCCAACCACCCCCGCTTGGCAGCCAACCCCCGTTGCACTGCCCGTCTCTCTTTCACTCTTATCCTATTCCGGCGTTCTTCCGCCCTCTTTCTCTCCTTCTCTTTCTCTTTCCGAATTTAATGGCGGAAAATTCAGCCAGCCAAAGTCAATAAGTCGTCCCTTACGATTCTATGGGGCCCCCATTCTCGTTGCCTGCCTAGTATGTAGCTTGTCCTCGCTCGTACGCAATAGCGTAGCCAGATAATATGTGCGGAGGTGATTTATATTTAAATCCCCACGTGCAGTCTCTGTATCTTCTTGAGCGTTATTACACGAGTGCGATGAAAGGGTTACTGTTATTTGAAGAGAATAGTGAAAAGCCATGGTTTCAACCGTTCTATTTTCTTCTTTTCTTTACTTTTGTAAGATAACTCAATCATTTTAACAATTCGAAGATAAATTGACTTTATCGATTGAAGCTAGAAATAATACGACTAGTTAATTTGGGACACGTTAAGGGGATTAATAATGTTGCTGTCGCGAAAACAAAAGTTTTTGTTTGTCTAACCGAGAACGACGTGAATTACGTTTTGATAGAGATCGGTTGCGGTTCGGTGATGAAAGAATGTTGACGACGTGACGACGTGACAACGTGTTTCTCATAATGGAACTTTTTCTACGCCAGTGCGTTCGACGCGTTGTAAGGAACGAGGGGAGGCTGAAAGCAATTTGTATCCTGATGCTGGCTTTACATTTCGTTTTTGGATATATTATGCCATATATTGTATATATTGTGCCATATATTGAGAGTAAGAATAGGCCTCCACTTGACTATGCTTTAAATTGCCTCGAGAGAAAGCGATTTCGTATGGAGAACGTAAGTTTCTCTTTCTTCAGGAGTCGGGGAAGTTATTATCTAGTATTCTTACCATCAAAAAGGCGCTTCATGAAAAGGATCAGAAAATTCCTGTCGCGAACAGAAACCGCAACCTGGATTCTTTGTCTTGCGTTCTTTCAATTTCCCTTATGACGCACTTATTTATTTATAAGAACCTAAGAATTTCTTTATTGGAAGTCATTTTATCTTCACATTATCTTCCATGGAAATTTATGTAATAAATGCTTACTTTGTTGGAGAGACTAGTTTAGCACATTCTCTTTTAAATCACTCAGCTTTGATGCAAATATTACATAACTGAACGCAGTGATTCTTAAATTTCTAGTTTATATATCGTTTATATATCGATTGTTAATATTCTTCTAACATACCCAAAAAAAAAAAATTCTGCCGATAAGCAGAGAATTCCTCTTAGCATTTCCTCTAAGCAAAAAAATCTTACATTAATCTTATATTAAAATCAAGTAACAAAAAGTACAGGACTCTTTAAAAAGCAATACAGAGATGTGAAGAGCACATAAAATATTGTCAACTAATTGGAAATTGTTTTTTATGTGGCTCTTAGCCTTAGGAATAATTTCAATTAAAATAGTTACATAAAAGAGCCATATAAAAAACAGTTTTCAATTAGTTGACAATCTCCAACAAATAGAAATTAACGAAAACTTTAAATTAATATCGTTAGATGTAATATCTCTCTTTATGTACCAATAGATACATAGCAATTGATTATATAAAAAAAAATGAAAGCTGCAGTTTTATATTCAAAAAAAGTAACTTACCTAAAATTGAATTTATGATAGCAGTTTGATTTGTTTTAGATTCAATTTATTTCATATATTTAATAACATCATATATAAGCAAAATTTCGACACACCAATGAGCTCCCCGCTATCACCCATTACATCGCTGATTTAGTGATGTAAAAATTAGAAAAAATAGCTATGACATCCTTCATCGTTTAAGTTCTATTTTATTGTCGATTTCTTGACGATTTATATGCGGCAGTTCCATCTCAAGAAGTTGATTCTTTCTTTGAATGCTTTAATTCTGTTCATCTTCGTCTTCAATTTACTTTAGAAATTGGAGATTCATTAAATTTTTTAGACGTGAAAATAAGGCTTGAGAATGGTCGATTACTTTTCAATTGGTATCAAAAATCCATCTTCTCAAGTAGATTCGTAAATTTTTACTCCAAACATGTTATCTCTCAGAAGAGAGGCATTATTTTTAATTTAGTAGATAGAGAATTATTATTATTATCTGATACTCAATATCATTACGATAATTTGATCATCAACACGATGTTAGATAACGACTATTCTCTTAAATTCATTTTTGATACAATTAGAAACAGAATTAAGAGCATTCAGAGAGAGAAAGCTTTGCCATATAACGATTCGAAAAAAAGTGATGAAAGAAATAATACATTTTGGTTCACGGTTTCGTTCATTACAAAGGCAACTGAAAAATTTAAACAGCTTAATAAAAAAATATGTCAAAGTCTTCTTTTATAGTTCTAAAAAACTAAATAAATACAAAAAGATCCATGTCCATGCCTAAATAAAAACAACGTTGTATATAAAATTAAGTGCAACAATTGTGATGCAACTTATGTTGAACAGACGGGCAGACAGCTCAAAACCAGGATTGCTGCACCATATTCAATGGAATGCGTCTGCTCCTTCTATAATTATCGATCATAGATTGCAATTGAACCATGAATTTCATTGGAACAATATTTTGGACGAAGAACCGTGTTATTATAAATGTCTGATATCTGAGATGATAAATATATGATCAAAAAATAAAATAACAGTCTGAATTTGCAAATCGACACTAAATAAAACAAAATATCTTTATCATAAATAAAATTTGACATTATTTTTATCTTAATTAAATTAATTGTCAATCTGTCTAATTTCCTTTCAGAAAGTATTTGACTGCCTTACTGATTACACGATTTTAAGTTCCAAATTTTACTTCTTGACACATATATAATTTATTTCTGTGAATGTGTACTAATTTTCGAAATATTTTTGAATTCATTTTCTCACATCATCCTCGATGTTTCAATTGTTCTGACAAAGTTATTTATATGAGAAAATGATATGAAAATTATATGAGAGAGAGTTGGTGGCTGATGGATGAATGTCACACTTGGATAAAATTATTGCTTGCATTTTCAACATCATTTTCTTCTCTAGAACAACGAGAAATTCCAAATTCGGCCTGTAAACCGTTTGCGAATCTTTTCAGTTCTTTGTATAATGTACATCCGTTTGTGGTCAAAAAATTTGAAGTAATATCATCTATATTATCAGTAGAATCTTAATCTAAAGTAATATGTTGACATTTGTAACAAGTATCTAAAGATGGCTCAATGAAGCCAAAACATGTAATGTAATGCGTATTTTATCGAATTTTTTAATACATTTAATATATTATAGAACATGCTTAATTACGTTGACTCTTATGTGCCCTTCACATCTCGGTATTGTTTTCAAAAATCTTACATTAATCAGGTGCATGTATTTATAATATGTATTTATCTATAAAAATGAAGACACACGTGAACTATTACCAAAAATAAATTCCTCTATAAAAAATTTTATTATAATAACTCAAAGCCTTTTAAAATAAGAGGATATACAAAATACTAGCTGCACGTTTATTAGAAGAAATTTATTATTTATATACTACCGTAGTACGCGAGCATGTCAGTATATGTGAGACGTTCTTCTAGTATTGAAAAAATTGCAATTCTAAATCCAATACTTTATGATTATACAAAATTTCTTTACTTTGTAGAGTATCCTCTTGAGACCATATATAAATGGAAAATCCTCTGACATTAACACAGAACTAAATGGTAAAATATTTTTTTTGGGTTACAATATTGGGTTTTGTATAAATTTTACGAACAATGTTAAAATTTTTTGGTCATTTTAATGAGAAAAACTGCACTTTCACGTTTGTTTTTTCAAGAATAAACAAGAATGTATTTTAGAAAAAGTTGATCTTCCTTGCTTTTATCTTCGATGTCTCCGAGAAAATGTTTGGTATAAAACCAAATTTGAAAGCTCACGTACGGTTTACGATCTGCGTATAAGCTTCACGAGGCATCTCGCGTGTCGTTCGGACGTGAAGCTCTGCCTTCCCTTTCATCTTCTAAAAATAACAGAGTTGTGTTCGCAAATCCCTTGCCCATGGATTCGAAAATACCGGAGCATCGTGGTACCGCTTTTCGTTTTGCTCGTCTCCATGCGCGCGATGGATATCGTTAAACTAGTCTCCGTGCCAAAATCAAGCCTCGTTTCCACGTACTCGTTTCTGACAATCATGGACTGTGCGATTCAGGAGCGATTCCAAGGAAGCCGCAGGCAATCGCTTGGCAACGGCTTTAATTGAGGCACCGAAAATACAGTAGACGAGACCAGTTATTGCGCCACTTAAAAAATATCGATAAATCAGTTATTTTAATCAATTTTTTGATTCGGAGTATTTAGTTTTGTTTAGAAAAGAGACATCCCTTTGCTCGGCGCGAGAACGAAGAATAAAGGGCACATCGCGGGTATAGGGTACTTATTGAAGCAAAGTGAATGCGTGGATGAAGGAAAAGAGTGGCGGGATGACTTTTTTTAATGCAATTGTGTTGCACTATCAAGCCGGTGAAGTGGCTTTCGAAACCCTTTGTGCAGTCGGTGTTTTATGCGAGCGAGCGAGAATAAGGTCGCCAAAGTGCAAGAGTTCACGAGGAGTAAATCACGTGGCATTAAGATTAAAAACAGTAGGAGTTATCAACCACCTCGGTATGGGGCGTCGTATATTTAGCGCTTTCCATCGGGTGGCCGTTTATATCACTTTACGACATTTTTTTTATTATTATTTCTATCTACCGTGTGAAAATCAGTATTTCAACGCAATTCACCGTATATTCACATGCAACTGCTTACGTGCAATTTTCGCAGTTTTCCTTGGTCTTTTACGAAAAATCGCGACTTCTATAATTTTTCCATTATCTTGCTCCATTTTATTTTCCATTTTATCCTTTCTATTTCACGATATCTTTGATCCCGAAATAATATAATTTTTTAAATAAATAGCTATTTTTTTAACTCGTTTCCCTAAACAATGTCGGCTAAAATAACATAACAGTTTTGTAAATTTCTTTTACGTGTGAAATGTTCCTTTTACGTTTGCTGAATTTTATCCTTTCTATTTCACGATATCTTTGATCCCGAAATAATATAATTTTTTAAATAAATAGCTATTTTTTAATTCCCTAAACAATGTTGGCTAAAATAACATAACAGTTTTGTAAATTTCTTTTACGTGTGAAATGTTCCTTTTACATTTGCTGGATGTTTCAAATATTTTTCTATTTTCTACTTTTCGAGTCAAAAATATTCTGCTACGTATTATAGTCATGTACGACGTCATGCACACAGATACAAAACGTTTCTATTTGCCATGCTTCTTTCGATCAGTTTCCAGTATGGATCAGACGCCGTGTAGTGAGCTGTTCTGTAAGGTATACACAGTTGGAATCCACGTGCCGTCATTGTCAGGCATGCACACAGTACGGTAGATTTCTCTTTGAGAGCCGAAAGAACCCGGACGTTTCGTCTGATTCAGATCGCATTGTTGCTCCCGCTTGCTCCGAATCTCGAATCCAGCTTTGCGATGGATGTGTAAGAATATCTGAAACGTAGCCGTTGGCACCATGAATAATCTCTCTTTACAGTTTGCGAGTTGCGTGTACGGTTAAAGCAATCTTTATACATCGTAGATCTTTTTCTCGAATGTGACGTGAATCAATTATAGAATTATCTTTTCTTTCATGTGTACTTTTTTTTAAATCTACTTTTAACCAGTTAATTTTTTATTTAATCATGCATACACTTTTTTTAAAGATCTTTTATATTTTTAATCTATATTTTTTACTTTCGTAAGATTTTTTTTTTATAAAAAGAGAAATTATTTTATTACCTAACCTTTAATTTTTTTTACTTTAAAAAACTTCTTGTGTCTTTTTTTTCGAATATGACATAAATCAATTATGGAATTAGTTTTCACTTTGCATTTATTTTTCTACACTTTTACCCTTGCAAATTTTTTATTTATTTTTTCTTGTAAAAATATCGGAGAAATTATTTATCACTAACCTTCAATTTCTTAAATATATTTTAAATTTATTTCCACGTTATTAATTTATTACATTATTATTTATTAAATCTGAAATATACATTTAACGTTCGCGAAGCTCAAATTCGAGATTATGACGTTACTCCTACTTTTTATCATGTCCATAAAATCGATCGTTTTCTTCGTTATATTTATCTTATTATGGGGTGCCGTTATGATAATAACAGCACAGGTATTTTTCTATAGTTATCGGTTCCCGAACACGGAAGGAAAAAAAATCATGAATGAGCATCGGCATGCGCAAAAGGATGACTCACTCCCTCTCAACCCTGCTCTTCTCCGTTTTTATCACGGAGTATTTATATATATATATCCAACGGCTGCGTCTCTTACACGCGCGATGTTCGCAGGCAAAACACGTGCGCGACAGCGAAGAGCTTATACATCACCTTTTCGGCCCTCCAAATTTAGCCGTGGCCGTCAAGTCCGCGGGCCGTCAGCTGCCAAAAGCTCTCGTGAAAGTACACGCGTGGCAAAGAAGGTAGGATGACAGCGCGCATCGTTCCAGTTTCAACGTGATTTCGTAATGTGGCACAAAGGGAGCGTTGAAGGTGGAACGGTGAAGAAAAGAAATCGAGAAGAAAAGGGCCAGGCTGAATGAACCATCCCTTTCTCTCTTTTCTTTTCGTCACGCACGTGCGCCAATCCTCCCGAGATACACTGATCGTTTTGACTGCAACCATTTATCGTCGAGCTCTGTGCATTGAAAGATTCTGCTTAACGCACACTGTAGAAATATTCTCTATCTCTCATATTGATTACGGTCCAGTTTCACAACTCATGATTAACTCTTAACTGAGGTTCAACTTATTTCTCATCTTTTTCCAATTCTAGAATTGAAAAAAGATAATGAATAAGTTGAACCTCGGTTAAGAGTTAAGTGTCAACTGGGCTTATATGAGTTAAATTACTACATATGAATGTTACATAGAGAAAGAGTCTGGTAATAGCTGTCAAAGGTTGAGTGAAATAATTTCAATCAAATGTTCGGTTAGTAGAATTTTGTTTTTTCAACCAAAATAATTTTACTTTTTAAATATTTAATAAATATTATCAAACATAATAATATAATCAATCATTTGGCAACAATTATTAAATATGTAGAAAAACAAAATTACTTTTTATTAATTGAACATTTAATTGAAATTATTTCACTCAACATTCGATAGCTATTACAAGACTCTCTTTTCAGTGTAAATCGATCGGCCGACTAGTTTCGACAATTGTTAAAAACAATTGAAATAAATATTGCATTTCACATTAGAACGCCGATGTCATTTTGATTTCGCTTTATTTCAATTCTTTTCTTTTTTCTATTAAATATACAATACAGAATATATTGAAAATATATGTGAAAATAATACAAATAATTTTGATTTACAAATCAATTTTCTTTAATGGAAAATGAGGATAGGATTACCATCAGATTGGCACTTTTAAGCAGGATATCATTGACATTCTAGTGTTAAAGTAAAGACATATATGAAAGAAAAGAAGAAAATTTTCTGGTTTTCATATAAAGGGTGGTCTTTGCAGAATTATGCTGCATACAAAGCATGTATTTCAGCATCGTTTGAATGAAAAATTCGCGGCAAAACGCGAAGGGAACAGTAACGAAGGAATATAGCGTGGGACTGTCAACGCCGATAAATATCTCGCGACGAAATTGCGCTCGTTTGACGCTTTCATGAAGAGAGAGAGAGAGAAAGAGAGAGAGAGAGAGAGAGAGAGAGAGAGAGAGAGAGAGAGAGAGAGAGAGAGAAGAG
>NW_012130068.1:5691970-5695071 GCF_000143395.1 Atta cephalotes | reverse complement strand
GTGGTTGTGTGTAGTGTTGTGTGTGTGTGTGTGTGTGTGTGTTGTGTGTGTTGTGTGTGTGTGTGTGTGTGTGTGTGTGTGTGTGTGTGTGTGTGTGTGTGTGTGTGTGTGTGTGTGTGTGTGTGTGTGTGTGTGTGTGTGTGTGTGTGTGTGTGTGTGTGTGTGTGTGTGTGTGTGTGTGTGTGTGTGTGTGTGTGTACGTGCGCGAAGAAAGAACGATTTCTTAAAATAGTGTCAAAAATTTAGCTGGATATCTATCTAATTTTTAAATATTATTTTGTATTTTAATTGTATTGGATCCTCCGGAAAGTTCGTGCCGACTAAAATTTAAATTTTAGTATACATTTATTAAATTAAAATTTTCTGCGTTTCAATTTTCCAACAAACGAACTTTCCGGACGATGTTGTCCAATTATTACAAATTTCACTCATAAAAGAAGGCATTTAGTTTTAAGATATTAAAATATTTTATATTCCTTATCTCTGTTTTTAAATAGTATACTTAAAGATGTTTCAGTTTTAAACGAGCATACAAAACGAGCATAAAAAATAGTCTTATTTGAAAGGATATAAACGTTTAACTCGTTAAAGTATATTATTTTGTAATACTCAAGAACACTCTAATTTTTTAAAAAATATTTTAAAAAAGCTGTTTTATCTTGGAAGTTTAGTTTCTAAAGTTTTTTGCTTTTGAAAATACCGGAAGCTGTTTTATTTTAGGTAATATTTAGTTTCTATGAGGACCAATTAATTTTATTTCATTAAGTTTGCCAATTTTGCTGGTCACAAGGTGAATGTATCGATTCTTCTTTACGAAAAAAAACTTCAACTCGACACCATTTTTCGTGTTCTACGAAAATATTTTTTAGCGTTGCAAAAATAATATTTTTACGTTTCACCTTCGTAAACGTTTATTATCGATAAGATATTTTGTTTTCCGACATGTAAAGGAAACAAGCATTTAACATTGTCATAACAAAATTTTTTTTGTTTAAAAAAGAAAATAAATACTGTTTAGCGTTTTTTAAATAGTTAAAAGACTATTTAAATTTAAAACACTAAAACATTTGGAACTAAAATACTTTTTATTATTAAACGTTATTTTGAAAAATCTAGTTTAAATGTAACATTTTCAACACTGCACTTTTTATAGTGAAGTTAGTGCTAAAATACCACATTTTGCAACATTGGCCATTATACATTTGAACTATATAATAATTTTGAAGTTTAATAATTATTTTTAGATCTGTATTTAATTTTTAGATATTTTAGCAAAATAATGTTTTTCATGTGCGCTATAGCGATGATAGCACATTGTATTTAGTAGTAAATTAGCAAACTGACGTAATCTAGTTGAAGAACATGAGATATCTAGTATAATATTTCTTCGGCATGTGAAATTTGTAAACAAATAAGAATGATTTGTGAATAGAATTATTTTGCCTGAGATACCGCGGTCTAACGATGATAAGATACTGATAAGTAGATACAAGCAGCTTCAAGGTAAGCTGTACATTATGCACGAAGTCTGTGGCACAGTATAATAGAAGCGAGCTACGTTTTGCCATCAACATTCATATATTCGGCCCCGAATCCACACCCTCTGGAAAATCAATACTTAATGAAATCAATGTCGAGACACATCGCTCTATCCGGATTTGGTTCCTGGTCTGGGAGACGCGTTGATGGATTTATCGCGGATAACAACTGTACGAATCACGCTATTTTTGACAGTCCCCATAATTGCCTTTTGCAATTTGTCAATTTATTTCCGGCAACAAAATTGTCACCTATTACAAACGCTCTGATTTCCCTAAGAGAGAGAGACACTATTATATAATTACTCATGATGCTATGCCTTTTCCAGACTTTCGAGAAATGGTTGCAAAACAAGGAATCGCAAATGCTTGAAAAAATATGGGTAAGAATTTCAGAGCATTTGCTTTCGCTTGAAATTAAAGCATTCGTACGATGTGATATGAATGTTATAATTAAATACATGCTTGTCTGGCTAAATTGTTGACTATCATGACAACTTTGATATTTATATGAGCAGATATTTCAAAATATTTTACCAAAAAAATAACAAATTATTTGTGTGCAAAATATAAGCTGCTTTCACTACATACCTGTTAATTACATATCTCTTAAAATGAATGCCTTTTCTTTTGTTGACAACAAATTGATTTCAATAATAATTAATCATAACTAATATTATATTTTTTATATTAACCATATCTTATGCTGGAACATAATCATTTATCTTACACTTAGAATGATCACATACGATCGTGTGTGCAGTGTATTGTTATTTTTAAACTTTTATAGTATAAAATGTCGCATTGTCTTTAACGACACGAAAGCCATTGCAGCTATAATGGCAATTCTGTGCAGTCGGATTTTCTCTTCAGAATCCTGTCCCTCGCAACACGTGCATCGGGTTCTCTAGTCCGCATGAGTATTAGCTTGCGGTAATTTCGAGAACGTCTGCAACGAGAGGGCGACCCAGGTCCCAGGGCAACGCGCCATCCTGATGTTGAAGTTTTAAGGCCAGCTACGGCAGCTGCGTCCCAATTCGAAGCGCGCGACCGTGTAACGTTGCTTTTACGAGGCGTATTTACGAGGCTGTGCTCGCAACCGCGTTGTCGTGCCACGCCGGCAAATTCGAAGAGTTTCAATCGTGCCGCACTGACGATGCATTTGTATTCCAGCGGATTATATGGATCCCGGCTGTCATGGGATAGAATCCATTGCGCGACTTTATGGAGAAAGCGGGCCACGATCAGGATACCGTGAGACATTAGTATCTTTGCGAGAAATCGAACAGCGATTCGCTCGAGACGCGAATATATCGCGAGCGAATTTTGCGACTCCGATCGCGAATTGCCGAGGGAATTGTGCGCGAAGTCGAATGGTGTATGAGAAAAGTCTTCGGCAAAGGGAAAATTATATAGGAGCGTTCCCATGAACATTACTTGAAAGTGACTGCCGCTTTTCCTCTTTACAAAATCCTCTCCCTTAGTAAAGAAAGATAAAAATCATTTCCTTTACAGAGAGAGAGAGAGAGAGAGAGAGAGAGAGAGAGAGAGAGAGAGAGAGAA
>NW_012130068.1:5689625-5691226 GCF_000143395.1 Atta cephalotes | reverse complement strand
TTTAAAACCCGTTAAACCCGTTTAAACCGTTAACCGGTTAAAACGTTAAAAACGTAAAAGTAAAGTAAATAACTATACTAGTAGAGAGAGAGTAGAGAGAGAGAGAGAGAGAGAGAGAGAATCAATTAAACCTTATTTAATTGAATAGTTTGTGAGTAATTCGTTGTTCTTTCGTCTTTTATATATTTTAAAAGATTAGCTTTCAAACTTTAATTAATTCACAGTACAGAGAAACAATATGATTTTATATTAATTCAGAATTAATATAGAAAATTCGATGTAGCGAAACAATAGCGATTAAACATATAACCCTCTGATAAGCGTTAATAATTATACTTTTAATATAAAAATTTAATGAAAGATGAAAAAAAATACCGTACAATTGATCACTCTGAAATTATATTGCCTTTGTTTCTCATACTAATTTACATCTGGACTTCCTGATTAAACTATAATTTACTGTTAATATCGCGCATATATTTTCTGTAATAAACTATTGCGGAGGGAGAGTCAGATGTTGTTACAAATTATTATCACCACAAATTCGCATTTATATATATGAGCACAAAGTTAACTCGATCCACCGAGTAAATGTCATTAATTACCAAAATTAATCAAAGGGAGAACGCGTAGTACCATTGCATTGCCATGTATCGCGACCTGGACGGTCAATATAATATGCCGCGCGTGTTTTCCATCGGCTCTATTTAGTTTTCCCTTCCTGACTTCCCACTCAGTACGCACTCCGTTGTATACGCAGCGTGCAATTGCGAGTCAGCTTTGTACTATTTTACTCGTACGGAATTCTGCAAACATCTCAGGGAGAATGGTCGGATATTTGCATGGCTTCGTACGAATAAACTAGTTCGAAGTGGATAATAACATGGAAGTTGCGCCTAGATCGAGAAATTGCGTCAGCAAAAATCTGCCAAGGGCTCATATAAGTAGTAAACTGGGATGACGTACAAGCTTTGCGGCATGTAATTTTCCGGATTTAAAGATTGTTAACGATCCTTTGAAGCTAACTCGACGTAGGTTTCATTCTGGCCGTGCATTACGCGAGAATCGTGAAATATACGGAAAAAAATCTCCGAACAAAGAGGTTTTTATCTTACGAAATGTGCGTTACTCACTACGCTTAGCGTACAAATGCACGCGTGCAAAACGCTCGCTATCCGGTCGCGGCTGATAAGCGCGGGGAGGAGAGGGGGAAACATTTTCATAACGCGACGGGAACTTTTTCCAACGCTATCAAGAGGCTGGGAGGAGATGGAAGAGAAAAAGATCGGCGACTGTTCGCTAGATGTTTGCCGAAGTTCGGCGCGTGTGTGCTCGACGCTTTTTGCTTTCCCCCTTCGTATCCTATCTTCTTCTTCACCCCTCGCAGCATCCTGCTCTGCGCCTCCCCCGCGCAAACAATGTGATGCGCGCAGCTGCGGCTCTCCCGACGGAGTGACTTTTTTCCGCAAACAAACCGCACTGCCACCCCCTCAACTGCGTTCCTCCCTCAACGCGAAGGTGAAAGAGGGAGGGCTGAATATAGAGAGAAAGAGAGAGAGAGAGAGAGAGAGAGAGAGAGAGAGAGAGAGAGAGTAGTAGTT
>NW_012130068.1:5683990-5686485 GCF_000143395.1 Atta cephalotes | reverse complement strand
TATATATATATATATATATATATATATATATATATATATATATATATACGATTTACATGTCATTGACACATTATTGTTCAATAATGCACGCATACAAATATTTTAACTATAATTAATCTTTCATATTATTTAAACCTAATTTTAAAAATTCAATATTGTTTATGTAATCCCTATAGTCCAAATCAAGATAGTTTTACACGTATAAAATATAAAAAAATATAAATGCATATAAAGCAAATATTGTACGAGTACGAGTCAGAAGCTGATAACAGAACTTTAATTTTCTAACTTTTTTTGTTTTTGACATAAAATCGATCAGTTTGGACATTATCGTTTATACTTTAATTGTGGAAAAGGATTTTTTAATCTATATGTATATCTATAAAGGCAGTTATAAAAATATTTATTTGAAAAATAATTGATAAAACAGATTGATAGAACACAACTTCAAGATCTTCTTGATCCTTCTGTCATACATGGCTACTCATATCGAATTTTAAACAGTAAAAATTTTTATATTTTTGCGCGAATTTTGTATTATAATGCCTCAAAAGCCTCATCCTTTGAATAACGAAGAATTTGTTTTACAAATTAAGAGTGCTATTTTATTTATGCGTTTTTGTTTTATGATAAATTTTTCAAGCCTGTCGATTGGTTATATTATCATCGAAAGATCCGAGGGCCTCTCTTCTGCACACATTTGTCGTACGACAAAAACGCACAAATGAAATAGCACCCTTTGATAGTGTTCAATAAAATTTTTTAATATGATTAACTTTGCTTTTAGTTCCTCATTGAATCTAAATGTATGAATCAATTCATATGTGAAAGAATCATAGAAAGAATCCTAACGGTTATAAAGCTATTTTTTTTGTTGGATAGCCATTGTCTCGTTTTTACTTTTACATTTTTTGTGAAAAAGAATCTTGTGAAACACGGTTTCAAAAGGTGAAAAACTATGCATTGACAGAAGAATTAATCTTGTCGTAATTAGCGAAAAATGTTATACACTGTTAAATTCATAATTGTACTTAAACTTTGAACTATTTTTAATCATTTTTGTAGGTCGCCGCTTCATCTATTCAATATGTCATTAATTTAATTAAAACAAAGGAGTTAACAATTTAACTCGAGAAAATATATCAAATTTTATTAAAATTTAGTTTATTATTTACAGTACAAATGTGATATTATTTAATCCGATATTTAATAGATTGACATACATTTTGACATACCATGGAAATTAAAAATAATAAAATATTATTTAACTCAAGAGATTGAATTGTTTTTTTTTTTGATATTTAACAATGTATACTCTAGATTTCACGCTTAATTTATAATCTGTCATTGTCTGGATTTAGACTAACGTTTTTGTAAAATTACACAAAATATTGTAAGCAGTTATAGCTGAAAAGCATTATAGTTGAAAAAAGATACTCGGTTCTTGTTTATTATAATTTCATTTTCTTGATTCTCTGAAAATACATTTCACGAGGAAATTTCCATCAAGTTCTGCAACTTTTGACTTTTCAAACATTTCACATTGAAGAATTGTACGATCGTGCATACTACGATCTCATCCATAAAAGTCGCGATGCGCCGATGCGGTCTCTGGAACTTTGTCGGAAACCTTGCGAGACATCCCGCAGAAATGCATTTTGCGAGAGAATTTCCATCAAGTTTTGCAACTATGGAAGTTTCGGGTCATCTAAAATTTCGCAACGAACGATCGTCTGATCGATCACGATTCTCACAAATATCGCCTTCGGTCTCATCTAGAAAACTTGAAAATCGAAACCGAACTGTTTTAAGATTGAGCAAGATAAGTCTAATACCGATGCGAGAGATCACGTGAAGAAATGGAAATAACTGGCGTCATGAAAAGATTTAGCGCATAAATAAGATGCGTCATTCAATATTGATGATCTAATAGACTCGTTATGAAACGAGGTCATATCTTTCGCCGACGGTTTTATGCCTTCTCTGCTTACAAATCTAACGGATATGCCAAGCATTTGCGTTCGTTTACGACGTTTGTGCTTCTCTTTACGACACTCGTGTTCCGCATCATCGATCGAAAAATAGAACGGCTGTTTCGCGAATTGTGCTCTTTCTCGAAACACGGCGTGGCATCACAAGAATCAACTTTTACCTCACGTTCGCCCGTGACACTGGGTGCATAGTAGGAGAAAGTCGAACCGATTACTGCGGAAACACGGTAATTTTGGCTCCTCATTGTGTGCCACGAAACATTTATGTCTTATACACTGCAAGAAATGTTTTGTACGAATTTCTTACTTTTTAATTAAAAAATTTTTGTTTTAATCTTCTAATCTCTCTAAATTTGATTATTTCTTTAATTAAGATTATTTAATTAAGTTAGACTAATCAAATTTAAAAAAGATTAGAACAAAAAATTTTATATGAAAAAAATAAATCAAGTTTTTGTAACAGAGAGAGAGAGAGAGAGAGAGAGAGAGAGAGAGAGAGAGAGA
>NW_012130068.1:5676459-5680413 GCF_000143395.1 Atta cephalotes | reverse complement strand
GTTTATTCGAGGAAATTATACATCGTAATAATTTTCATAAATATATAACACGTGACGTTATGTTTTTAACACGAGAAGTTACTTAATTTTATTAGAGTGCGACTGTCGGTAGATTACAAAACGCATAGATGGAGAAAACAATTTATTGTTAATTACTGTTCTATGTATTCACGCGCGGTCTCAGCTTGTCAGTGCAACAAGCAAATTGCATCCAAAGTCCTGGCATTCTATCGGTCGAATGCATTTCGTTTGTTTGCGTTACACGTGAAAGTAATCAAAACCCAAAGGACGCGTTTCAAAAAGGTTATTTTATGCCGCTACGGCTGACCGGAAAAACTCGTGTGGTCGTGAAAATTTTATACTGTCGGTTAGTTCGCTTTATACCTCTGTCAGTTATGTATAAATAATTTTATGCCGTGTGCAAAAAATAACGTGTATTATATCTCATCTTCTCTCGAACACGAAATCAGTTCACCTAGTTTTGATAACCAAACAGTTAAGGTTATATTGACTGTACAATCCTTGCAAAATTTTGAAATTAGAAATGTATTTATACTTTCCATGTAAAATTAATTATTGAAATTATATACATATGAATTAGTTAAGCGAATAATAAAATATATTTAACCGTACATTTTTTTTAATTCATTTATCTAATTATTATTATTTTGTGTTATTGTAATAACATAAAAAATAATAACCAAAATTTCAACACCTACTTTGAATCAACATTACTTATATAAAGTTTTATTGCTATTCACTAATTAGTTTTTCTGTAAATAAATAAAATTTAATGAATAAAGTAAATTTTATTCATAGAATAACTAAGTAGTAAATCGCGCGATAAAACTTTACATAAATAATCTTGATCATTTAAAATACTTATACAAAATGAATGAACAATAAAATTTTTGTTATCATTTTTTTAAAGTATTACAGCAACGAAAAATAATAATTTAATAAATAAACTATAAAAATGTGTTATTTACTCAATTGTTTCATATGTATATACGAATATTATACATAGTTTTAGTTATTAATTTTTATATGAAAGTATGAATATTAATACACATTTCTAATTTTTACTTAGACTGTACGGTCAATACAATCTTAACAATTTTACTTTCTCAATTCTTTATAAATTAGACCTTGATATTTGCGTAATTTATAAACAATCGCGTTGTTACTGTACTTTCTTACGCGAGTGAACTTGACATTTAAGAATTTGCCAGAAATTCCGCGTTTTCTCCACTAAAGCACCTTCCAACTGTTCGATATCTCGCGACACGTCGGTAATAGAAAAGCTCTTGCGCCGCATTTAATTTCGCATCACGTGCTCGGCTTAGCATCGCGTAAATACCGAAACGGTTCGCGTTCCTTTGTGCTTATTTGTTCTTATTTGGAGTTTGCCCCGATCGGTTCGCTATCGGTTTGTCTTTAACTACGTAAGTTACGGGAATGTTTTACGATGTTGGCGCGACTCTTGCGCGGAAAATCGAGAGCTTGCGGAGTAATGGCCGGTGTTCGATAAGCGCTGAGTAACGACTTGGGGCCCGTTGTCGTGCGTTGCACCGTTTGCAGTTTGCCTCGCGAGTATCACCGCGTGACTTCCTCGCGATTTTCTTCGACGATCTGTCTTCTACGCTTTCGGGACTTGGGAGACAATGTGTCTCGGTGAAGGATTAATGTTCTGCTGGCTTTATGTATATGTATATTCCAAGCTTGCGTAACTGTCAGGTATTATTTTAGAATTTAGATAAGGAACTTGCAATATTTTAATGAATAAATGCGTTCTATATCTTTCAAGATTAACTAGAAATGATCGAATGAGCATTTGACTGTTTCTATTTTTTAGATTAATATTATATTTTTTGTGTAAAAGATAAGATTCTGAAATTTTTGAACTTTTCAACAATAATTGTACTTTTTTATTGATAAAATATTTGATTTTTCATAATTTTCTTCATTTTATTCAATAATTTATTTGTTTACTTATTTTTTTAGAGTTTTAGAATAAGAAACATTGGTACTTCCAGTGTTTCAAATTATATTAAGCTCTCTAGATAAAATTAATCAAATTAATCTTCCACTGGCAATTTTAACTTTTAAAGACACCATCGATATTTTGATTACAAATTCTGATAAATATTTTGATTACAAATTCTCATAGATAAATTTAAATCTATAGAAAATAAGTAAAATACAAACCGACTTCTATGACGATAAAAAAACCTGTTATTAAATCTTTGACAAATAGAATGACAACCAGAATTTTTTAAATTTTTATATGTATGATTCAGAACAATAAAAAATTTACTTGGTTTTTCGAAGAAACTCTTATATTGTTAGCTAACAAAAGAACAGTGATAATCTAATCTCTTAAATAACATTTTATTATTTTTAACTACTATATGTATCATAACAAATTACTCCATTTCTGAAGTTTTTAGTTTCAAAGCAAACAATGTCTATATGAATGTATGCAAATAATAAGTTAAATTTAATACATTTTCTTGAGTTAAATTGTTTAACTCTATTGTTTTAATTGAATTAACGATATGAATTGGAACAATAGCAACGTATATATATAAATGATCGAAAATAACTTAAATTGGACATAATTTGACACAATGAATTTAACAGTATATCGCTGACGAAGAATTAAAATTCATGTTGCTAGCTGACAAAATTAATTTAATCAAAATTTAATTAAAGGTTTTTGTATATAGTTTTCGAGAGAGAGAGATTTTGAATAGACTATTTTATAAAAATTACGCTATTAATGGTAATTAGATATAAGACTTTGCGAGAAACATTCTGTTTAAAAAGGCTGAAAATGGCATCAACATTTCGTTATATAAAGGCCATCCAATTGTCCGGCACGCAAAACGGTCGGTCATCACACTGATGTATTCTGCGGAACGGTGACAAAGCAAAAATCTAATCTCCGTAGCAGACCCTTTTCCCGAAGAGTTCAAAGGACGCGTCGCGTCGGGGCGACGTAATAGCACAACGTAAATCACCCGGCACAAACTTCGTTTGCGCAGGTAATTGGATAATGTGCCACACGCGGACGCGCGATTTGCGGCCCGCGGCTTGCTCGCGTGACGGCGTACATTTATATGACACACCGCGACGATCAGGATGGTGAAAACTGACGCCGCACGAACCGCCAATTGCGACCGTAGCCTGACAATCGAAGATGAATCGCAAAAGCGAGTAATTGCGGATAAGAACTAGATACAAAAGCAAGAGAAATAATGTAACTGGTCATACATTTACAATTCGTTTCAGTTAATTCAATGCAGTTACATTATTAACAACGAAAAGAAGAGAAATGTTGAAGTCTATTTTAGTTATTAAATAGATGGTATATGTGCGTCTAAGGAAGATGATTTCAAAACTGAAATTGACATTTTATTGGATTGTCCGGAAAATTCGTGCCGATTTTGAAGGAAAATTGAAACGCAGAAGATTTAAATTTTAGTATATATTTATTAAATTTAAATCTTTTGCGGACAACCCAATATTTAATTATTAAAATTATATTTGCAAAATATAATTTAATTGAACGCATTAATTCCATAGTTGGCGTAATTATTGTAACAGACGAATCCTTTTAAAAAATGTCCTTGTTTGAAGGTGCACAATGGGCTGACTTCTTCGCAAGATAGTTTCAGTAGACTTCCCTCGACTATATATACACTTCTTTCTTCTCAAGCAAGGAATCTTTTCGTGCACGTCCATGCAGCTTTCGCCACTAAGAAGACTTTACATAGCAAGAATACGTGATGGACGAACATTTAGGGTCGAGCCATCAGAAAAGTGAAGGAAAGCGGAAGAAAGAGCCCAGGACACTCGATGAAACTCCGGGCGCATGCTAAACGTGAAAATAAGAAAAGCTCGGTACATAGGTAAAGCACGCTCCCATGTAAGAATAGCTAATCTAACTGT